>NC_058372.1:27016363-27317954 GCF_018350175.1 Felis catus | reverse complement strand
CCATTTTTACTCACCAACTTCATGGTGCTCTGATGTCACATGGACTGATAACATCTCTGTCTTCTGATAATGTGAAAGTACTATTGTAGATCACGAATGCACCATGTCTCTAGATTGGAACAAATAAGTTTTTGTTGTTTAAGCCTCCTAGTCTGTGATATTCTGTTATGATGGCTCTGGCAAACCAGTATAAAGGGTAAAATTTTAAACTTGGATCAATTGGTTATCCTGAAACAAGGATGAAAACTAAATTTCCCTGAATATATCTCATATTATAGCTTTGACTTCAAAACCAGGTAAATATTATATACTTATGAAAAAAACTGAAAACAATGGAGGAAATAAAAACCAAATTCACCAAATGATACTAACCAAATATCAAGTTGAAGTTTTAATCACTAGAGTCCAATTATCTGAAGTTACTCTAATAGTTGGTAATTTGTGTACCTAGTGAGATGTATTCTCTAAGGGCAAAAAAACAAAAACAAAAACAAAAACAAACAAGTAAAACTCAAACTTCTATGGAGGTTCCTCAAAAAACTGAAAATAGAACTACCCTACAATCCAGCAATTGCAGTGCTATGTATTTACCCAAAGGATACAAAAATACAGATTCAAAGGGGTACATGCACCTAATGTTTATAGCAGCATTATCAATAGTAGCCAAACTATGGAGAGAGCCCAAATGTCCGTGTGTGTGTGTGTGTGTGTGTGTGTGTGTGTGTAGGAATATTACTCAGCCATCAAAAAGAATGAAATTTTGTCATTTGCAACAATGTCATGGGAGCTAGAATGTATTATGCTAAACTAAGTCAATCAGAGAAAGACAAATACTATATGATTTTACTCATATATGTAATTTAAAAAACAAGACAGATGAACATATGGGAAGAGGGGGGAAAGAGGAAAGAGGGAAACAAACCACAAAAAACTCTTAACTATAGAGAACAAACTGAGGGTTGATGGAAGGAGGTAGGTGGGGAATAGGCTAGATGGGTGATAGGTATTAAAGAAGGCACTTGTTATGAGAGCACTGGGTATTGTATGTAAGTGATGAATCACTGAAGTCTACTCCTAAAACCAACATTGCACTGTATGCTAACTAACCAAAAAAAAAAAAAATATATATATATATATATATATATATATATATATATATATACACATATATGTATGTATGTAAAAAAAAAAGAACTAAAACTGTTTTCAGTCACCACATTATTATCAAAAAATTGGGATTGATATTTTGATACAAGAATAGAGATGCACACCTATACACATATACACAGGAATGATAAAGCAAATAAATAATTATACTGATGTGATATTCAGCACAAGAGAAAAGAGATACAGATATCAAATGAAAAACTTAAGTAAAAGAGTGTGTGGGTGGCTTAGTTGGTTGATCATCTGACTCTTGATTTCAGCTCAAGTCATGATCCTAGGGTTGTGAGATAAAGTTTTACATCAGGCTCCACATTGAGCATGGAGCCTGCTTGAGGTTCTCTCTCTCTCTCTCTCTCTCTCTCTCTCTCTCTCTCTCCCTCGCTCCCTCTGCTGCTTTCCTCCACTTGCACATACTCTCTCTCTCTAAAACAAAAACAAAAACAAAACTAAAACTAAAACAAAACAACAAAAAACTTAAGTAAAAACCTCATAATCCTACAGTGAATTAGAAATATCATGCATTTTCTTTAAGCAAATTTTTTCTTCCTAGTACTGTCCACTGTAAAATCGTGGAAAAAATGACCCACCCATAAGCAGTGCACACCTCTAGAACTTAGATTTTGGTCTCAATACTATTTCTATGAACAAAGAACTAGTACTACTTGGATAAATAGATAATTCTAGGTATGAGGCAGAAAATGTAGTGAGTCTGTAATATCTGGTCAGATAAGAAATCTAGAAGGCTATGAATGGATTTAAACACACTATAGATGTTTAAAAAGCTGTTATTTAATTATATAGTTATATAGGTGTGTGTGTGTGTGTGTGTGTGTGTGTGTGTGTGTGTGTGTCCTTTGCAGAATCCTAGGACCATCAAATTATTTGAAAACAGGTAAATAAAAGGAATTAAGCATTTACCCTACTATTCTGCACAGACTGATCCAAGTAACAAACAATTGATGAGGAAAGGTTTTTCTTACATAAGATTCTAACTTATAAAGAAAGAAGAAGTGGTGGAATAGTAATGTCACAATCTTGCAATACCTGATGGCAACAGGCAACTGTCATCAATGGATGCAAAGACCATGAGACAATAAGCTGATGGAGAGTTTTATAATAGATGAATCAAGCTTAGACTCAAATTCACAAATATCTTAACTTACAAAAAGAACAGCCAATAACCAGTCATTATGAGCCTCCATAGAGAAATCCACATCATCAGTATTCTTGGAAAACAAAAATAAAAGCTAAATACAGTCGAGCCTCTAGATCTGTCAAATCACCAAAAATATAGGGGAAAGAACATGTTAACCGTTACTACATAATCAAAAAGTCCAAATGGTAGGAAAATCTACAGGACAAACAATCTGACTTATTTAACAATTAAACTTCAATGATAAATTAAAAACAGGCAAGGAAGATCTATAAATTCAAGACAATTAGAAGACTTATCAACTAAACAAAATGGGAGGACCTTTGGAGTCTGGATCAATCAAACTAATTGTTCATTAAAAATGACACTATTGGGATAGCACTACTAGGGATTTATCTAAAGGATATAAGACTGCTGATTCATAGGGGCACATGTACCCCAATGTTTATAGCAGCACTTTCAACAATAACCAAATTATGTAAAGAGCCTAAATATCCATCAGTTGATGAATGTATAAAGAAGATATGGTTTATATATACAATGGACTACTATGCAGCAATGAGAAAGAATGAAATCATGCCATTTGCAGCAAGGTGGTTGGAACTGGAAGGTATTATGCTGAGTGAAATAAGTCAGAGAAAGACAGATATCATATGTTTTCACTTATATGTGGATCTTGAGAAACTAAACAGAAGACCATGGGGGAAGGGAACGGGAATAAAAATAGTTACAGGGAGGGAGGGAGGCAAACCATAAGAGACTCTTTTTTTTATTATTTTATTTTTTTTAATTTACATCCAAATTAGTTAGCATATAGTGCAACAATGATTTCAGGAGATTTCTTAATGCCCCTTACCCATTTAGCCCATCCTTGCTCCCACAATCCCTCCAGTAACCCTCTGTTTGTTCTCCATATTTAATGCGGAAAACAAACTGAGTGTGTATGGGGGGGTGGGGGAGAGGGGAAAATGGGTGATGAGCATTGAGGAGGGCACTTGTTGGGATGAGCACTGGGTGTTGTATGTAAGAGATGAAACACAGGAATCTACCCAAAAAACCAAGAGCACATTTTACACAATGCATGTTAGCCAAATTGACAATAAATTATACGTTTTTTTAAAAATGACACTATTGAGGAAATTTTTAAATATTTTTATTAAAGTATTAACATATAGTGTTATATTAGTTTCAGGGTACAATACGATGATTCAACAGTTCTATACATTACTCAGTGCTTATCAGGATAAGTGTATTCTTTTTAAAAAAAAATGTTTATTTATTTTGAAAGAGAGAGAGAGAGCATATGAAAGGGGAAAGGCAGAGAGAGAAGAGAAAGAGAATCCCAAGCAGGCTCCATACTGTCAGAGCAGAACCCAATGCAGATCTCAAGCCCATGAACCTTGAGATCATGACCTGAGTCAAAATCAAAAGTTGAGCACCTAACTAACTGAACCAGTGCCCCAGGATAAGTGAACTCTTAATCCCCTTCACCTATCTCACCCATACCACCCCCCCCACTTCCTTTGGTAACCATCAGTTTGTTCTCTGTATTTAAGATTCTGTTGTCTCTTTGTTTGTTTGTTTATTCGTTTTGTTTCTTAAATTCCACATTTGAGTGAAATCATATGGTATTTGTCTTTCTCTGACTTAGTACATTTAGCATCATACCATCTAGGTCCATCCTTATTGTTACAAATAACAAGACCTCATCCATTTTTATGACTGAGTAATATTCCATTCACTTTTCTTCACTCATTCATCTATGGATGGACATTGGGTTACTCCCATATCTTGGCTATTGTAAATAATACTATAATAAATATAAGGGTCCACACATCTTTTCAAAATAGTGTTTTCATTACCTTTGGGTAGCTACCCAGTATTGGAAATACATATGGTAATTGTATTTTTAATTTTTTGAGGAAACTCCATACTGGTTTTGACTGCACCAATTTGAATTCCCACCAAAATTGAACAAGGGTTCCTTTTTTCTCCACGTCCTTGCCATCACTTTCCATTTCTTTGTTCTTTTGATTCTAGCCATTTTGACAGGTGTAAGGTGTAAGGTTACATCTCATTGTGATTTTGATTTGCAATTCCCTGATGAATAGTGATGTTGAGCATGTTTTCATGCGTTTGTTGTCCATTTTTATGTCTTCTTGAGAAAAATATCTATTCAGGTCCTCTGCCCATTTTTTAAATCAGATTATTTGGGGTTTTTTGGTGTTGAGTTGTAGAAGTCTTTTACATATTTTAGATATTAATCCCTTATCAGATATATCATTTGCAAATATCTTCTTTGAGACTACTAGGGAAATTTAAATACTGACTAGATATTTCATAATATTATTAAAATATTAGCAATATTTTGAGATTTGATAATGATACTGTGGTTATATTTTTATTTTTTAAAAAATAAGTCCATATCTTTTAGAGATATTAATTACAAAATAAATAATATGGTCTCTTGGATTTGATCCACAAAAACCTAGGGAAGGGTGGGAAGTAGGCACAGTGAAGATACAAATGAAACAAGAGTGGCCATAAATTAGTAAATATTGATTGGGATGATGATTACATGAGATTTTGTTATACTATTGTTTCTATTTTTGTATATGCTTGAAATTTTCCATGATAAAAAGTTGATAGATGATAGATAGAAAGATAGATAGATCCTTAGACAGCCAGATATTCTCTTCACAGATCGGTCACAATCTTTCCTATGTGATTTGCTAACATGGGTTTTACCCTCTCTGGACAAAACAATTGTCCTCAATTTTCTAGACGAAGAACAAGGGGCTTGATTTTTCTCTTTCTTTCTAGAACAGTGGCTAAGGCATTAGCTGCATGCTAGGTCTAAATATCCCAAGGAAGTTTCCCAATCACCCAAGACTATTTTTCCCTTTTCCAGTTTCCACCTGGAAATTTTGCTTAGTTGATTACTGCCAAGGAATTTTCCCAACTGGGTTTATCTTTGCAAGATGATCTCCCCCAAGATGAAGGGGAATGAGAAAGACAAAGACTGTGGAATCTAGGAGTTCAGTTGTTACAATATTTTTATTGTAAAATAAACAAGAGTTATTTTTCTAGATAAAAAAAGAAAAGAGAAAAGAAAAGAAAAAAGAAAAGAAAAAAGAAAAGAAAAGAAGAAGGATGAGGAGGAGGAGGAGAAAAGAAGAAGAAGGAGGGGGAGGAGGAGGAGGAGGAGGTGGAGGAGGAGGAGGAGGAGGAGGGGGAGGAGAAAAGTGAGGCCCAGTAACTTGCCTGGTAGAACAAGAATAGAAACCCAAGATTATCCATCTCCAAAGTCCACACCTATCCTAAGAATAATAACACCTTCTCTAGAGTTAAATGGAGGGGTTCACTCTACCTCTATCCCATACACACAAACTTAGACTGTGGGTTCCACAACTAGGTACTATTGGCCAAGGCAACAATGACACAGACCTTTCCCTAACCGAATGGGAAGAGCTAAGTGGGACCCTTGTTTTGTTTTGTTTTGTTTTCTTGTACATTCTCATATTTGTGTATCCAAGGATACTAAGTAGATCTCATTTGCCACCTGTCCCTCTCTCACCAGGATCTGTATGACAGTGTGACAATGGGGCAGTCCCAGGGGTGTAAGAGTCAGAGGCACCACATTAAGAACTTCTTTTGGAAAGAGAGTCTTCTCTTTGCAAACATTGAGGGAGGGTCTAATCTTTTCATTTGTTATGGAAAATGGCAGCCTCAAAGTTAAAAAGAGAGAACTGGATAATTCATTGCAAAAGGAAGTTCAATTTTTCTTGCTCACCTGTTAATATTTAAAATTTAAAATTTAAAGAATTTCAGGTAATAGGGAAACTGGACTAGAACTGGACAAGAAGGGTTCCTCAGACTTGGTCAGCTCTGAAGGGATGGACTCCAAAACCACAGTATCAAAGCTATTATTTTATTATAATAAATAATCCCAGGGACTTTCTTTCATTCTCTGATATTATTTCATACATAGTGCAGGATTTGATCTCTAAATTGCAGAATCAGACAGCTTTTTCAGTGATCTCTAATCCCTGCCATACTGTGGCTGATCTCCTTTATATCTTCACATCTTCTCTCCTTCTCCTTTACCCTTCCCCAATTTGTCTGTAGCTACTTTCTCTCTTCTCCACCATCACTAGTCCTGCTTGTCTGCCATACCCCACCCCCCAGGACCCACTAACTGGAGGTTGCACTCATGTAGCCCAACAATGCCTCAGTTCAATGAAAGCCCAAGGGGTTTCTTAGCTGGTTGTGACTTTTGGACTCTCAAAAGAAACTTCAACGATAGCCCTTGGGTTTGTACCTGATCAGTAGTGCCTAGCCAAATCCTGGGCTGCTTTGATTAAACTGTGTCTATGGACTGGGCCAGAGTACCAACAGCAGCAGAGTGCCAGAACAAAGGCAGCAAACAGACACACAAGCCTGTGTCTACTACATACATAAGTAAAATTACCTAGGTTTTATCTCCATCCTCCCACATCCACCCTGAATCTCTGTGAGATTCTTCCCAAGTGTTCAAAATCTACCAAAAAAAAAAAAAAAATCAGCCAAACAATGGAAGTGTGGATTATAACAGGGCACAAAGTGCTGCTTCCCATATGTTTTCACTAAGAGAAAGGAAGAGAGAAGGAGCTGGACTTTACCTTTGAAAAGAAACTTCACTGCCACCTAACTTCCAGCATCACAAGTCAGGACCCTCTCTGTTCCTCAAGAGAGAATTTACACAGATCCAATGCCATGCATTTTGCTTTGGGGCTCTGAACATTAGCCTGTCCTCTTTGCCTGTGGCTCTTCAGTACTTAACAGCATCATAATGTAGACTCACCCAGAGGCCCAGTTCCCCATAGAAAAGTGATTTTAAGTTCACCTTCTCTTCATACCTGAGGCCAACATCAGCTACCAGCAGAGGTTAACAAGGCAAGAAACTTAAAGCTGTTTCTATGTTACCCACAGGGAATGTTATCAAGGTAATTCCATGTTCCCACTGTACAAAGGCTGTATGCTCTTCTAATTCATGGGACAACTCATCAGTATTTCCACTAAGAGTCAATTTCCAGTCTACCAAATTACCTTAGGTATTTTAGGAATTAAATTATTTCCCTTCCATATCAGAATGAAGCCCTATCAAATTAGTAAATATGCAGATAGTTTCCACAGTTAATTAAGTTAGTTATTGGTCTCTGCAGATAGATGCATTACTCTCCTTTGCCTAAAACCACTTCATGGAAGCTACAAGATCATGAAAATGTGTATTCATCCTTGGCCATAGTGTATTCACTTTTCTCCATGGAAATTAAAAGGGAAAAAAAAACAAGCTAATTAATCTTTCATACCTGCAAGTGTTTGGTCAGGTTCCACCATTTATTATTTATTATTAGTCCATCAATAGCAGACCCCCAAAGGACTGAGGAATTAGGGAACAGAAATCTCCAAGCATTTCTGGAGAACTTATGAACTACAAAACATTGCATGTGATTTTACAGTGCCTAAGCTTGAGGATGTGAATAAAGATGCAGAGAATGGATGCCCTTCTCCATCCATTCTCATTGTTCTTAAATCTGCAAAAGGTGAATTATTTCCTGGCTGTAGACAACAGTTAAAGATAATATACCAAAGTAAACCACAAAGGGAAAGAGAAATTCTATCTCTGATCTTAATTGAAGACAAATGTATGCCTTAGGAAATGGCATAATGTGACACTCATTCTGGAGGCAAGGATTGGGGACACAGCAGGGAAGGAAAAAGACAAAACCCCTGCCTTAGTGGGGCTTACATTCTAGTTCCTGGGGATCTTTTTAGTTTTTCAAGGTAGTCCACCTTGAAATTCTCACCATGGCCTTCCTTTCCAAAGTCCACCGGCAATTTGTAAGTCACTCTGATATTAAGAAAGGTTTTCCTGCTGAGAATTCTCCCACCTCCACCCTTCCCTTCAAACCTTTTTAGGCTCCAAACCTACTGACAACAGCCTACCAGTGTCCTAGCACTGAGGAAGGGGAAGGCCTATGCCATAGGAGTGACTGACATGTCCTTTCCCCACATAAGATGGGGTAAGGAGAGGGTCTGCTGCTTCTGAGGATGGGGAAGGGGGGAAGGTGCTGAGTAAAAAGGGGAAAAATGGGACATGATTGGAGGAAGTCTGACTTCTTTGGTGGGGGGAAGGGGGCACAACACTCTTTTTGTACAAAGCCCCATGCCCAGGTTGCCTGCCCAGGAGATCCACAATCGCCCTCCCTTTTCTCACCAGGCTGGGATTACATGCATTCTGGAGCTAGCAGGCTAAGGCAAAGAAAGCCACTGCCACTGTAGTCCAGGTGGCTGGATATCTATGCCCCCTGGCCCTGCAAACTCCCCAGAGGCAGATGTGCACCTGCTGTTCATTCAACCCAAGAAAAAACAAGTGCCAAAAAACTATGTGTGCAAGATTGAGAAAAGACTTGGAATTCCATTCTGATGGCCTCTTTTTATAAGTGAAGAAGATCCAAAGGGCAGCCCCAAGGTCACAAGGTCATGTGTGAGTGGCAGCAGGGACCAGTATGTTGCTCAATTTTCTTCTCTCTGAACAATATCCCTTTTAATAGTTCACTGGAACTTTCCAGACTAACATGAGAACGCCCAGAACACCTGGGCTGGGAGATTTGGTGAGGGAGGAGGAGAGATAGGAGGGTGCTTTAGGACCACGTGGAGGAGTCCCCTGGGGGTCCAAGGAGGGGGACTTCCCAATGAGGTAAGTGTTGCTGCAAACCTGGAAGTGTCTGGGCTGTATCAGGGTCAGGGGTTTTGTAGTAGCTGTGTGGCTTCAGTTCTGTGGGACAGCACACCCGGCCATCTCTTTTTTTTTTTTTTTTTTTATATATATGAAATTTATTGACAAATTAGTTTCCATACAACACCCAGTGCTCATCCCAAAAGGTGCCCTCCTCAATACCGGCCATCTCTTAAGATGGAACTGGGTGATGACAGGACACCTTGGTGCTGGAATGTCTCAGAGGCCTCCCTTAGACTCTGCAGCCAAACTGGCCCCCACCTCAACGCAAGGGGGCTTATCTCACCCATAAAATAGCCCTTCCTTCTCCTGCCCTGCCCACCTCCAGAATTCAAATGAAGATGACATTCATTTCGAGTGTCTTTTATCCCTAGCCAAATCTGTGACTCTTTACCTGGCTGCTTTCTTGCCCCAGCCCACTCCCCTTCTCCAGGTCCAAGGAGCCATAAACTCCCAGGGCTAGGGTGAGCAGATCTCCTACACGGAGGTTCATCTATGGAAAAGAATGCATTTCCCACCCGGTTCCCAACTCAAACACGCAATAAACGTCAATCTAATCTCCAAACGTGATCATTTCTCCAAACACGAAAATAACAGAGCCGCCAATGGGTCTGTCATTTTGTTCGCCCCATTCTAAATGCCTTCAAAACCGCCTGAATAAAGATAAGAGAGGATTGTGTACGTTTTCTACACAAATGGTGGAAAGTAATAAAATAAACATCAAAGGTGAGCTCCCACGTACTAGCAGCTCCGTCGCTATTTTCAACAAAGGCAGGAAAAAGGAGGAAACCTCAGCGTGGAAGGGCAGCGGGTTATAAGTGCACCCTTCCGGGGGTCCAGGGCGCCCCCTCCCTGGGGTATTGACACCACGTAGGCCCAACCGCCCAGAGAAAGGACCCCCTTTCCTGTTGGTCGGAAACCACAGCCAAAGTCCTCAAGGTGAAGGACTGGAAAGTAATGGTCGTAAACACGTGGTGCTCTAGGCCCCTGCCCTCGGGAACACGCCCTCCCTTTCGTTCCTGCTACAGTCGGAACCCCGGGAATAGCTCTTCTCCGCCCGGCTCGCGTCGGGAGGATTCCGCCGGGGTAGACACGCCGGCAGAGCCTGGCACCCTGCGCCAGACACAGTTGTCCCAAGGAAGAGGGGAACACTCCTTTTACCCAAGAGCCACCAGCCAGGTAAAGAAAAACGTACAGAAAAACAAAAGTGAAAGAGGCCATTTATCGAGCAACAGTCAAGGCCACTGGAAAAAAAAAAAAGGTACACAATTTCAAGTCCAGTATTTTACTCAGAAAGGAAAGGAGAAAGAAAGAAGAGAAAGAAAAGAGAACAGAGAAGAAAAGAAATGAAAAAGAAAAGAAAAGAAAGCCAGCAAAGGGAAACCACAGAAAGGTGCACAGCATGTGGCTCCCATAAGCGATCCCCGCAGAGTGTCCTGCGCGGTCTTTGCTGTTTAGCACTTCGTTAGTAACGACAGGGGGTTGCTTTCCGAAGAAGCACGGTTTTCGCTACCAAGAGGAGGAAAACACACACCGCAGGCAGTTTAAGAGGACTGCTGGCGGGAGCAAAGTCCTTGCTGCCCTGGACCCAGCCCTTCCGGGTGTCCCCTAGAGATATCCCCCTCCACTGCCCCAATCGCCTCCTTGAGCTCTAAAATGTAGTGACTCCTCCTAGGCAGCCGGGCTCTCACACCTGAGGGAGGAGCGGGCGGGCGGGGCCGGCACGCGGGCACACTCACTGACACGCGCACACCCCCAGCCGCGCGCAGGCTCCTCATTGGCGGGAGGCGGAGGGCGGGGCCGGGCGGACCCAAAACAAACAACCTGCGCGGAGATTTTGCCTCCGCGCTGCCGCATGGCTTCGGCCTGGTGTGAGCCCTCCGGGGAGCTGCGGCCACCTTGGCCACCTTGTTCCCCCACCCCTCTGCCGTCTGCGCCCAGGCCCCGCCCCCTCGGAGCCGCCGCGGGGTTATATTGGGCTTGGGCGAAGGTGGAGGCGAGACGTAGCAGCAGAAGGCCAGCGAGGAGATGCAGCTTCGGAGGCCCGGGACGGAAAGGCGGCTGCGGACGCCACGGTCTCGGGGACTCGGCTCCGTGGGCGCTCAAGGCTGAAGGCTCCATACCCTCCCCCCAAGAGTGGCACGCACACAGGCTGGCACCATCTCCGTGCCTCGAGGACGCCTGCCCGGGACCTGGGACCTCCAGTGAAGAACACCTCCTGGTCTCTTGAATGGATAGCAGATGCTCACGCTTCTTCCTTCCAGCAAGAAGTCCCAAGCCCGGCACACTTGGGCACCAGAGGGTGGAACTGCACCCCCTCACGCGTTCACCCCGAAGTCTCTAATCCTCGAATTGAAGACAGAACACATCCAACTCCTCCCTCTCCGCCCCTCTTAGTTCACCCAATAAGCACAACCCCTCCAAAAAAATTCCAGCGGAAGAAGACTCGTAAACGGAAAAGTGACTGTCTCTCGTAAGAGGAGAGAGAGCTCCCGGGAAAGAAAGGCAAGGACCCGTGGCCCCGGGATCTCCATTCCGGCGCCCGGCACCAGCTTCCCAAGACCGCGCGAAGGAAAAGGGTACGGCGCGGGGCCGGGACAGGGTGTGTGGTCATGAAGTTGGAGGTGTTCGGCCCCCGCGCGGCCCACGGGGACAAGCCAGGTAGTGACTTGGAGGGTGCCGGCGGCAGCGACGCACCATCTCCGCTGTCCGCAGCCGGCGACGATTCCTTGGGCTCGGACGGGGACTGCGCGGCCAACAGCCCGGCGGCGGGCGGCAGCGCCGAGGAGCTGGCGGGCGGCGGCGAGCGGAACGCAGGCTGCGGGCCAGGCGCTGAGGAGGAGGTCCCCGCAGCGGTGGCGGCGGGGCACGCGGAGGCCTGCGCAGCCGGGCCAAGTGCGGGGAGCGCGGGGGGCGGCGAGGGCGCGCGCAGCAAGCCGTACACGCGGCGGCCCAAGCCCCCGTACTCGTACATCGCGCTCATCGCCATGGCTATCCGCGACTCGGCTGGAGGGCGCCTGACGCTGGCCGAGATCAACGAATACCTCATGGGCAAGTTCCCTTTCTTCCGCGGAAGCTACACGGGCTGGCGCAACTCCGTGCGCCACAACCTCTCACTTAACGACTGCTTCGTCAAGGTGCTGCGCGACCCCTCGCGGCCCTGGGGCAAGGACAACTACTGGATGCTCAACCCCAACAGCGAGTACACCTTCGCCGACGGGGTCTTCCGCCGCCGCCGCAAGCGCCTCAGCCACCGGGCGGCAGCCCCCCAACCAGGGCTTCGGCCAGAGGAGGCCGCGGCCCACCCCGCCGCTGCGCCCCCTCCGCCTGCGCCCGCCGCCCCGACTTCTCCCCGTGCGCGCTCGCCCGCCCGCCAAGAGGGACGCGCCAGCCCTGCGGGCAAGTTTTCCAGTTCTTTCGCCATAGACAGCATCCTAAGCAAGCCCTTCCGCAGCCGCCGAGACGGGGACGCAGCCCCTGGGGCGCGGCTGCCATGGGGCGCCGCACCCTGTCCGCCGCTCCCCACCTATCCCGCGCTCCTCCCCGGAGCCTCCGGAGGGGCCCTGCTGCCGATGTGCGCTTACAGTGCGGCGGAGCCCTTGCTGCTGAGCGCGCGCGGAGCCGACGCACCGCCGGCCGCGCCACCCGCAGTGCCTCACCTCTTGCTTGCGCCCCTCTCTGCCTCGGCCCCCGCCAAGCCGTTTCGTGGCCCCGCGGCTGGCGGCGGCGCGCACCTGTACTGCCCCCTGCGGCTGCCCGCGGCGCTGCAGGCGTCCTCAGCCGGCGGCCCTGGCCCGCACCTGCCTTACCCAGTGGAGACGCTTCTGGCCTGAGCGGCGCCGCGGAGCCGGGCAGCAGGGGTGGGCGCCATGGGGGAGGCAGGGAACACAGGCTTGGGGTTTTTGCATTTTCCAGCCAGACAAAAAAAAAAAAAAAGACTTTAAAAGAAAATTTTCCATCAAACGTGCCTTAAAGCTAAAGCATTTTTGACAGAAGTGTTTTAACTTAGTTCAGAATGTTTTCTTTCTTTTGTGACTTTACAGAGAACTAAACCAATTCTTCATAATTGTTTTAGTTTACTGACCAAGCCTGTCCCTCCTTCACTTCACAAAGACTTTGTCTATTTTCTTACTGCCCAGGCTCTCTCTTATTCCTATTTTTGTAGCACCTTCCATTGATTTTTCCCTTAAAACACACACACACACACACACACACACACACACACATCAGGGAACCATTTCATATGATAAATGATATGACTACTGTTTGGGGTTTATTGGGGCCCCGCTCTATGTAAGTATGTGGCATTTACAGGTGTGACTGAGTGTGAGAGAGGTGTCAGAGAATCTTCAGTCATTTCTCTGCTATTGACCAATGCTTCACTGTGCCAAAAGATAAAAAAAAAAAAAAAAGGCTGGGTTTTGTAATTAAATTATTTATATATTTTTGAAACCTGAATTGAAAATGTTGCAGGCAACGGGCTACAGCTTTATTAGTGGTTCGGTGGTCTCTAACTGTGGTCTCCTTGGGCCAAGCAATTTCTGTAAAGGAAAATTTAACATTACCTATGTGGGGTGCCAGGACCACTGCCACATGAAAGCGAGTGTGATTTTTTTATTTTTAATATTATTTTATTTGTGTCTGTACATATTCATGTATAAATTTTATGAAACCCAGGCATAGTGCTTATTTTTAATAAAACTCACAACTGACTTTAGCACTTTGTGGTAGTAGGTTGGAGATGGAGACTTTTTTTTTTAACATCCCCACCCCACCCTGCCCCTGCCAAGAAAATTGGTTGAGGTTTGACTCTCAAAAAATTTCCAGTGGGGGTCAAGTATCTTCTTGAATAATTCAGTAAAGGTAGAGGCAGAGTGCAGGTTTCCTTACCTAACCAATTGCTATACAAATATCCAGGATGAGACTTCCATCAACACAATTTCTTAAACTTCAAACCAATGACCTCTGAGAAATTCTCTTAAGAGTTATCAGAAAAAATGATAAGGTGTGTGCCCCTCTCCTACAAGAATCCCTTAGCAGACAAATTGAGCTATTAACAAGGTTATAGTCAAGCAGACATTTTTAAGTGACTTGGTTCTGATTTGGAGCTCAAAAAGCTAGAAACAATTGTGGTATAAGACCATCTCAACACACCAAAGATTTCTTTAGGGTAGTTTTAGAAAGCAATTTGAAAGTCAGTGTTTTTTGACAAAATGAAACTACCTACCTTTTTAGGGATTCAAAAGTTAATTTGCTTATGAACCAATCAGTAGTAATTTTTTTTCACACTCTCCTTTCATATGAGGATAGCATTTGTCAAGGTGGGGCTGCTAGGCCTATTTCAGTTGTGATCTGAAGAGAAAATACTATCTCAGATGGGGCAAAGACAGTTTCTCATAGCAAAAAGGAAAGGTTTTGATCGGAGGAAGCACCAGAAAACAGTGCGAACACCTGTTTCTTGGTAAATTCAAAGGCAGTGAGGCTCTAACAATTTATGGATTTCAGTATTCTAAAGACTAATGCAAAGAACAAGAAATCCAGAATCTTGACATTTAGGCCCCATTGTTGTTCCTGCAGTTCTGGGATAGATCTCATCTAATTTAAGACAAGATGAGATTTAGGATTTACATATTGTGAGGTGGGGAAAAGAAAGTGGAATTTATTTCAGGATGCTGTCTTTTGGCGGAAATGGGGGGGGGGGGAAGCCCATCTGCTAGTCTAGTACCAACAAGTCTTGACAGATTTTGGTTATATCTACTTAGTAATCATGAAGGGTGATAATAATAGGATTGAATTATGACAAAAGGTAGACATTGAAGTGGAGATTTGCACCTACAAGGCCAATAATTAGACTAAAAAATAAGACTGAAATGGACTGGGGCAAGAGATAGGGCAACAAGTTTACTGGATTGGAAAGATCAGGACCCATATGCTCAATCCTTTTCCTTTTTCTCTTGAAAACACACTCTGAGTTTAAAGGCCAACAGGAAGTCAGCCACTTGAGGTACTTCTGAACTCCAGTAGACCATTTCTCTCCAACTGTGTGCCTTGCCTCCAGAGGCAAGGTGCTGCCTACTTTTAAATCAGTTTTGTAAAGCCACATTTTCATTTCTACCTTGATATATGAAATCAGTTCTGCAAATGGAGATTTTAAACCGCCTTTGATTTATTTATGTTAACACAATAGCGAAGTAAAAGAGGCAAAGGGCAAGGTGATTTTTTTTTTTTTATCACAGCTAGTCTCCCCTCTCTTCAACAAAGTCCTTCTTTCCTAATGAACACTCCAGAGTCCCATTGACTGGGGTCCCCTTCCTGGCTTCTGGTCCCCTTCACTGTCTCCCCAGTAACTGTAAGGTTTGCTAGAGGATGGTCAGAGTCACTTGAACTTTGTGTCCCTGTTCAGCCTTTTATGACCAGCTCCAAGCTATAACTTTCACGACCCAAATGCCAATTACTCTGGGGGCCCAGGATGTAGAGTGTGGAGGGATAGAGGCTCCTGGGGTTCTGTCGTGCCCTCCCTGTCTCTCCTTCGCACTCCCCAGGCTCTCCCTGCTGGGCCACAGGAGACCCCAAAGGAGGGGAATCACACAAGCTCCGGTTTTCTAAATGAAAATGTAAAGTTGCAAGGATGCTTTTAGTTCAGGCCACACTCCAATTCCACGGGAACCGCACCTCGCGGAAGAGAAGGGGGCTCTCAACGACCACGCTCCGTAGTGCTCGCAGGACCCAAGCCTCGGGCCGCAGTCTTCGAGGTTGTAATCCCTCCAAGACTGTCGCTTGTGACAACCGCCCAGAAAACTGGATTCCTTGGCCCCGCCGGGAGGACCGCTCCCGGCTCAGCGCGCGTCCGGTGGGCCTAGGGCTGCCTGTCCCTCCCCCTGCGCCGAACCCACCGCCCTCCCCCCACCTCCACGGCCCACCCTTCCCCCAGCTGGCCCCTTGCCGGCCGCGGGGGTCCTGGCCCACCTGTGCAAACACCCGGCCGCCGGCCACCGAGCGCGCTGACCCCAGGGTGGGGTGTGAGTCTGTTTGGTTTGGGAAACGCCCTTTGATACCGGTCAGGCCTGCCGAGACCCAGAGAAGTGGGTGAAGGGCTCCGTGGGTTACTTTTCAAAGATCCCCTCTTCTGCCCCTGCGTTGGCACTTTGCAGTCCCTTTTCCCCTCACCCCTTCAATGCTCGGAAAAACCTCCAGAGATGCGTGGAGAGAAGTGCGGAACTCCAAATCCCGTTCCAGCTGGACCTCCCCTTACGGTGCAAGACCTAGTCGCATCTGCCTTCCCCACAGCCAGAAATCAAGTGCGCCGCTTTGGAGAGCTGAAAAATTCTCTGGGAAGTGAAAGGTGGAAACATCCTGATAAATCTAAAACCCACTTCCTACTGTAAAAGACGCTTCTTCTAAATACAGGAAGCATGGAGCCAGGTAGTGAATGTGCCGGGGTCCTGTGCTGGGAGGCCCACATTCCACTATCTCTCTGCCTGTGTGTGAGCCAGGGCAGTAAATAACTTCAGTCATCCCTGGAGATTGCTTACTCCAAGTCCCTTAGCTTACGGATAAGCGACCTAACTAACTAAAGCTCCTTGTAGAATTGTGAGATTCTTGTTTCTCAAAAAGAAAAAGAAAAAAGAAAAGGAAGAAAGAAAAAGAAAATCAGAAAAATTCTCATCCCCAGCCAATGAATACAGGTTCCTCCATGAGCACCCCAGAGTTGACCTTGCTGAGCTGGAAGCATCCTTAAGGAATATTACCTATGCCCTATACCGACTCTTGTTCCACTCTGGTACAGTTTCACAAACTGGACATTTATCTGCCTCTGGGAAACACTAAGTTAAAGTCATTGACTCTCAGGTAGACCCCTAATCTTATAGATGAGAAAACAGGCTCACAGAGTAGCTTAAACACTCCTCCTGGCAGACCCTCGTGGAAACAAAGATCCAGCTCCCTGTTCAGAATTCTTTCCACTGTAACAGAATTATCTGGATAATTCAGACCAAAACATACTTTGGCCTGAACTGAGTTGAACTATTCAGATAGTTGTCTCAACTCACTTTTATTACAATGGTAGGCAGATTTCTCAAACTGATAAGTAGTTTCTTTCATTACTAAGAACTCGCCCCCCCCCCTCCGCTGCCCCACTATAACATCTGGAAGATGTCATGTCCACTACTTGCCTGAGAAAGCTGGATGTGAAGTGTCTTAGACCCTTTAGCTTTACTCTATTAGTGGTCATGCTACCACAATGGAATTGGCAACTGCTTTCTCTCACTTCTGCAGAGTGCCAAATGCATACCCCTACTGAAGCACAATTCTGTACTGAGGAAGAAGGCTCTCTAGAGGACTGAGTGTAACTCAGCACTCCCTGGTGAGTCTTGGTGACAAGCACTAAATGATGAGCACTAAATGATGAGGAGAGATGCACACCTCTCCCACTTTTCCACACCAGGCCCCAAATAACAAAAATGGCCCCTTGCCCACATGGGAAAGAAACTTGTTTGTGCACTTGTTATAATAATTTTATAGTTGTAAAAAATGCCAGTGAGTGCACTCATATGACTAATGATTTTCTTAGGTATTAAGGGACTTTGTTGTCATCAAATTTACAAAGATATTGCTCCTCTGTTTTACTATTGTTTTATTTCTTTAGACCAGGATAAGCTGAGTTTTTCCTTAGTTCCAGAAATTAGAACCTGAAGTAAATATTTCCTGCTTTCAAACTACCACCATATTTCTCTCTTATGTAACAGACTTTATAGTTCTCTAATGAAACCATTAAACTTTTGTTATGCTTTAACAACATAATTTGTTAATTCTTAATGTTGTCAACAAATGGCCCTAATAAGTATCTTCTAAGAAGATCATGATCAAAAACATAAAATATAACTCTCCCCAGATTCAATGTCCTCTTTCAAATTGGCAAGGATTCCAATGTCATGAAATGCTGGTGGTTGTGTAATAGTTTCTACACTGTATCTGTTCAACATTATTAAGATGGATGGGTGATTAGAAGCAAATGTTGTTCCTGTCATTTGCCAATTTATACACAGACGGGGGAGAGAACTGTATTGACCTTCATTTTTGGTGAACTACAGCCAAACATAAACATTAACATAATACCACATTTCCCTTACCACTCCTGAACCCTCTTTGCCGCTCTTTTCAGGAAAAGTTTAACTTAGAAGACTTGCCATAACTGAGCCTTTTTATCACATCTGTTTGAAGCCCAAAACAATACAAATATTCAACATCCTTGACATGTATTTGTTGTTTCTGACCATCAATTTCTAACCGTTAAGGGAAAAGGTAGAAAAGTTTCCCAACCTTTGTCTGGCTGTGCTCACTGTAGTTAAATGTCTGGTAATGATCAAAATCAAAAAAGTGGTCAATTCAAGAAAGAACTCAAAGAAGACCTGAGTCTAAATTCTGGCTCTGGCTCTCACAGCTGTGTGACCTTGGGAAAGTAAGTCATCCCTCTAAGCTTCAGTAGGACAAAGGGGTTGAGGTAGAACTTACCATAGTACCCAGCCACAAAAACTTGTATTGAATGTCAAAGATGTCAATGCAAATGGATGCTTTTTCTTTCCCCTAAACTCAATCAACTTGGGATCAAATATACATTTCAGGGACAAGCTTCATTTTAGCGTTATTCAACATAATTAAAATTCTCATAGACATAGCAAAAATATTGGCGACCATTAGGGTACAGAGCACATACACAACTTGTCATTCTAACGGAGCGTAACGTGGATTTTTGACATTTTCCCCCAATGTGTTCTCGACAACGTGATTTTTGCACAAAATCCCAGATTTCAGAATTTTGTGTAAAACACTAGCATGCTTATTTTGTAGTCTGGAAAGCAAGGTTGAAAGAGATTGAGCTACTATCAAGAGGTTTCATTATAAGCAAGACATCCAGGGCTGCTTTCCTGGCTTTGACAGCTCCCAGTCCAGTCCTTAAATCCTGGGATGAGAGGATCATATCAGTCCTTCATCTGTTTATTTAAGAACAAAGTCCATAGATGCCAAAGGCAATTCTCAGCAAAGTCAATACAACCTAAATATGCAACCAGCACCAAGGAACTCAAGGGATGCAAACCAACATGTGCATTTGTTTGTACAAATATAACACAAAATACTAACATTAAATATAACATAAAATAAATGTGGGAACACCAAAGGAAGCAAATCTGGAAACTAGAGAAAATCCCTAAAAATATGAACCTAAATAGTAATAATATTATTATTTAATAAAGTATATTCTAGGTACAATCTCGGGCTCAGGGAAAACATGAATCATAAGGGTTACATGATTCTTAACGGATAGATCCACACTCATTTGGGGAAGCTGCTATTTTTCTGAGGGAGTCAATGTTTGTATCTGCCATCTCAGTGTCTACACCCCTGCCCCTGGTCCCAACACCCTGATTTTCATTTGTTGAGTCGCCTCTCCCTGCAGTGTGCCATTCTGTGTGTTGCCCTCTTCAGCCTAAGGCAAGCCAGGCAGACCTTCTCTTCCCCAGGACTCTGAACCTGAAGCAACCTGAAGACTTGAGGGACAAACAGGAGTTGGATTGATTTGTCTCTGCTGCCCCAAAGAAATGGTCCATCTGCTCCTGCTAAGGAGCCCATGGAGGTGCCCTGGCTCTTTTTCTTTCCAGAAAAAAACCTTCCAGTCAAGTCCTGCTTTGTTCACATTAGTCAAGTATCTGTCACTGGTAATTTCACCATTCTGCACAATCAGGCCAGGCACAGCTGGAGGCAGCCAAGATGGCCTTCATGCTCTTGCCCCTTTTTTTTTCTTTGGAAGCTCTTCTCTTACTGGTCCTCCTTGGATGCACAGTGCTCCAACAGGAGAATGTGGGTGGCACAAAAACTAGGGGAAAGTGTCACGTGGGTGGTCAGGCAATCAGTGCAGTGCAACTGTCTCCTCTTTGGGGAACAAACAACCAGCAAAGGAAACCTTACACTATGGAGGGCTACTCAGGAAGACAAAGTCATGAGACTAAGCTCAGCTACATGGGGACCCTTTTAAACATCAGCCTGAGTGGAAGGATCCAGTACCAAAAGTTTACATTCATACAATTCTGTTTACTTATATGACACTCTGAAAAAGGCAAAAAGGACAGAAATCATATCACTGGTTACCAGGTGTTGGATAGGGGAACTCAAAGGAACACAAGGGAAAGTTGGGGTGATGGAAATAATCTACATCTTCATTGTGAAAATGGTTACATGATTACAGACATTGGTCAAAACTCAGGGCTATACATCTAAAAAGTGTATGTTGCTGTATGTAGATTCTACTTGAATCACCCTAACTTAACAAATAAACTCATAGGGAATGAATGCTAAGACTTAATATATGGCCCAAACCAGTGACATTTCCCAATAGCAGCTTAAGTTAAAAGAAATTAAGACTTATTTATGAATTTCAGCTAACTAGAACTAGTTAGGGGAATAATTTCTGAAGAAAGGTAAACTTTCCAGTGCCTCTTAAATCATATATAGCACTCAACTGTCCCCTTCCCACTGTGGGCAAGGCAGCCCACAGTGCAGACACAAGGCATTGGTGTCTGCTCCTCTTCAATGTGGAAACTGTCTCAAGGACCACCATCGAAAAGGGACATCATGCCAGAACTTCCTCTGCCTGTGTTCTTCTTACATTCAGACAAATTGTGTTCTTCATCTGACCAGTTAGCTGAGAAAGGCCATGAGGCTATGAGCCATCAACCCAAGTGGAAGAGGAAGTCTCACCTGCTCCCTGAAGCTGGATTAGTTCACAAAGCAACTCTTGGGGGATGTTGCCAACTCCAAGACCTGAATCAATGGCCAGTACCCCTGCAAGGAAAGGTCATTAAAAGAGGGACCCAAGAAAGGCACCTGGGTAGCTCAGTCTGTTAAACACCCTTATCTTGATTTTGGCTCAGGTCATGATCTCACCCTACTTGGGATTCTCTCTCTCTCTCTTTGCCCCTTCCCCACTCATTCCCTCTCTCTTTACCTCTCCTTCTCTCTATGCCCCTTCCCACCACTCATGTGCATGCACTTACTCTCTCTCTCAAAATAAATAAACAAACTTAAAAAAAAAAAAGAGGGACCCAAGAGAGACTATATGACACTGCTCAAACCTATCAAATATACCTACCAACACTAAATGAAAGAGATCACACAAACATAATTTATTCCCTTTGCCCTCTGACTCCTACCTGCACCCCAATTCTGTAATCACAAGTTTCAGAATGCCAAGGAAATGTTGAGCAAACTGGACACTTTTGACCTGTCACAGCAGTTACACAAGTCAGCAATCTGAAACAAGATAATTATTAGTTCTCATATTTATTAGCTGAGCCCTTTTGAGTAATAGCCTCTGGGGATATTTATATATGCAGTAAAAGACCTCATCATTGTTAAGTACAAAATGATGTGGCTTACTGTGAATTTGTGCTGAAGCAAAACCTTAGGTTCATACAGTGCCTTTGCCTAATTCAGGAAAGATAACAGCTGTGGCTTGACCCTTCTCCACTCCTGTGTACAACTCCAGTGTCTGCCTTGTAAGTGCTTGTTGAAGTTAGAGGTTGGAAGTTGGTAAGAGATGCCAGCTGATTTGGATACAGTAAAGATAAATCTGAGCCTGTATTTTCCAATATGTAACTCCAGAATGACTGGTAGCTGAAAAGAGATGTCTGGTGGCCCAAGTCACCTCTTCAAGCTCTGCCTATGGGCAGAGTCAAAGTGCTTGAGCTCACAGGTTTGGCCTTAGAAGCAAAGTTTGCCCAATAGGGCTTTCTTAATGAGTCACAGGAAATTAAAATTAGTGCATCTTTTAGTCACAGTTGATTCAACTGAATCAAGGCCTAGCCCACATCTGGGGCCAACGGTGGTTGTTGACACAGAGTGATTCATGGAAGGAGCCAAAATGCTCTGCCAGATAAGATCTCTCTCCCCATACTCTGCCCACCAGCCCACTACCACTCCCCCAGGTTATTTTGCTGTCTGAAATATTACTACTCAAGTCTGTTTAGTTATAGAATAAAAATGGGTCATAAGAAACACTAAAAACAAAAAGAAAAACAAAACAAAACAAAAAACAATGGGAAAAGGGGAGGAGGAGACAGAGGCAATCACTGTTCCATTATAGACACAACTTGACCTTTCTCTCACCTTTGCTAATTTCAGGGCCCAAGCAGACCAGCACAAAACACATCTGTCCATAGGCAAACCAAACACAGAGTTTTCAGAAAAACTCCTGGTGCCAACCTTAACTTTTACCTTCTATACTTCATTAGGAGAGTTATTGGGTATAAATGAAACACTGCTGGTAAGCAGCAGTGAGTTCAACTCCTACAGTGAATTTGATGTTAAGTTCGGCTGCTCATTAGCCACAGTCAGTCATCCCTCATGGTGATCATTCTTCCTTTATTCCAGGATAATAATACCACATTGTTCACTTGAATAATTTGCTTTTTTAAGCTCCTTTGACAGATATTTTTTCTCCCACTTACACCTTTTTACTGAAGTTAGAAAGCAAACCCAACTCATGTTTGTCCCTCAAGTCTTCAGGTTGCTTCCGGTTCAGAGTCCTGGGGAAGAGAAGGTCTGCCTGGCTTGCCTTAGGCTGAAGAGGGCAACACACAGAATGGCACACTGCAGGGAGAGGCGACTCAACAAATGAAAATCAGGGTGTTGGGACCAGGGACAGGGGTGTAGACTTAACAAAATACACAATCTATATTTAGAACTCAGCCTTCAGGGAAATGGGTGTGATGCAGGACAGGACAGGATTCTAGAGACTTGGGAAGGAACCATACCCTACTTGCCTCTACAGCCTGGCTCTTGGGTCAGCCACTGCCTCTGAGGTCCTTGTTCCTCACTTTCTCCTCCAACATCCTGTCTTGTCTTTGCCCTTTTGGAGAATGAAAATCTGTTCTTAGTGCTGAGTACTCCTAGTAGCCAAAGTCAATCTTTAGCTCTAAGTCAAAAGCAATCTAAAGGATAAATGGAATCACTGTAATCAAACATATCAGCTCAAAATCTCTATTCTGTGCCAGACCCAGGGAACAGACCAGTTCAAACAGACTGCTTCCCTGAAATGTTCTGCTAGAGATGTAAGTTCTGTCACACCTAAGCAAATGGTGACTTCCTCCAGCAAAGTTCGTGTTGTGCACCTGGAAGAAAGGAGAGCCAGGCAATATCTACTCTGGGCTCAGGGGAGCACCTC
Organism: Felis catus; assembly: GCF_018350175.1. Classification (NCBI taxonomy): domain Eukaryota; kingdom Metazoa; phylum Chordata; class Mammalia; order Carnivora; family Felidae; genus Felis; species Felis catus. The sequence goes on along the minus strand of NC_058372.1, from coordinate 27,294,638 downwards.
TCAGCTAAGGTCAGAATGATAACAAGTTCATATTATTCCTTTAATTTACTGAGGGAAACTCTTTTAGACACTACAGGGTCTTCCCTGGAGGAACAGACACTCCTCTGGGTAGTGGACCGGGCAGTCAGCAACGTACCCTAATCTCCAGGAGTGTGGTGGACAGGTAGGGTGCACATCTTGAAACCAGGCAGTGGGGCTAGAAAAGCCAGAGAATGGAGTCTCTTAAATACAGAGCAAGCAAGAGACACAGGGAGGGTTAAGGCAGTCCAGCTCGTTGGCCAGGCCTCCCCACCTTTGCATGCCAAGCACTGGGGACTGCCCACTCAGCCCCTATTAGTTGAGGTCTCCACAGAAGCACTCTCAGAGAAAAACTGGAGTACAAGTTCATTTAGTAAGTGCAAGAAATATCAAGAGGGTGACAGGGGACTGAGCCAGTGAACTGATGGCAGCAAATAAACGGTGAGTTATCAAGCCAGCAATGACTAGAACTTAAGGCGATGAGGAAATCCTGGGATCTGTGTAAAATGCCTGCCTCAAAAAGATCCCACTAGTGACCAGTGGGACAAGGGAATCATTTGTGAAGAGGTTCTGGAGTTGGTTGGGTAGGGGAAGTATGGGTTTCTTGACATTTCTGGGCTGCCGTGCATTAGGCTGAGTGGCTTTCCATGCCTTCAAAGAGAGCCCTCATGCAAATTCCAGCAACTGAAACTATCTCATAGATGAAAACATCTAATCTAGCCCAGCAAGGCCCTGGGAAAGTAAAAACAACAACAACAACGACAACAACAACAACAACAACAGCCACCATCCTGTGGGCCCACATTAGTCTCTTTCAATCAAGAGTAGGATCCTCCAGAGGGACTCTGGGGATATGGTCTCTGATTTGTAGTGTTTGCCAATTTCCATGGTATAAATACTCCTACCATGGCTGATTTTAAGCCATCAATAATCTAACACTGGATGCAACATTCCTGAATAGTTAGCAACTGTCTGTTGTGCCCCAAGCCAGCAAAAGACCATTCTAGCACACCAGTAAGAATGGGATGGGGATCCTCAAGCCTTGGGACTCAAGTGTTGAGCCACTGGCCTTAGCCTCATCATTTGCTATCTCTTGGGCACTTAGTCTCTTGATCACAGTGACCCCTATACAGGGATCCTCAACCTAGAATCAGCTCTTCTATGGCTGAATTTTAAAGTTTAGGAATTAACTTCAACGTTAAGAAGCCATGTAGTATAATAATTAAAATCATGGACTCTAAAGCCAGACTGCCCAGGTTTGAATCCCAGCTCTACCATGTATTATTGTTGTAACCCTGAGCAAGCTACTTAACCTCTCTCTGTTTCCTTACTTATAAGATGGGAATATTAATGATAATAATAGTAATGGTCTCACAAGTTTCTTGTAAAGGTTAACTGAGTTAACCTTTCTTTTATATCTATGTTTTTTTTTATCTTTCTTATGCCTTCAGTAAAATAAGGAGGTTCCAATTGAATTATATGAATAGGAAATCCAAGGGTAATATGAAGTTCTTCCATGGATCTTATTCAATTCCAACCTTTGTGAGCAGCTTCCTATGTGCCAGGCACCCAGTACTGATGGAGAAGCAAGGGCAAAACACAACCTCTGCCCTCCAGGCCTCACTGAGAGTGAGCAACTAATGCACGTATGGTAGTGGTATACCAGAGGCAGTTCTTCAATGCCATGTGGCCATATGAGAGGTGCATTATTCCCAGGCCTTAGGGAATTTAGAGAAGGCCTCTGGAAGTAGTGAATATTTCCACTGAAATCTGAACCCTGAATAAGCCTCAGGTAAAGGTCCAGGGAGTGGACAGCATGTACAATGGTGTAGAGTCAAGAGACAGTATGGCATAGTCAAGTGAAAGCAAATTGTCTGCATACGTGAGCTGAGAGACATTATGGCATACTTAGATAAAAGCAAATTGTCCATATGCATGAGCTGCAAAACGTGTGGTGTGTGGAAAAAGGAGGCAAGAAGGGGAGGTAAATATAAGCCAGATCACAAAGGACCTTGGCTGTCATGCTGAGGATAATGAAGAGACTGACTGGATATGGAGGGGCAGGAGGACACTGGGCAAGTGTGGGGCCACCCATGCAGCAAGGGCATCAAGAAGGACCTGACCCTGCTAACATGTGAGGATGAAGGAAGGGTATGAGGGTGCACAATAATACAGTGCACAAATAAAGGTAGTCATAATTTTGTATATCAATTACAATTTTTACCCAATAGAAATAAAGGGCTTTGAGGAAAGTATATTTTTGTAATTTGCTCAAAGACATCATCTGAGCCAGCCATGGCCCTGAGTGTGGTTTGGAGTTAGACTTTGAAGATATTGAGTTTGAGTTACCTACGGGACATCTAAGTGAAGCAAGTGTGTGAACAGTTAAATATAAATGTCTGAAGTCCAAGAAGGATCTGGGCTGGAGAGGTAGGTTGGGAAATATCAGCATATAGATTGTTTTTACAACCATGGAAAGAAATGATGTCATCTAGGAAGCATGAGCTGAATGAGGGTTCTTCATTTGGGGTGTAATAAACTTCTTTTGGAATCAGTTGAAAGTAATAAACAGAAATATCAAATTAAGCCTACATCAAAATGTTTATATAGGAAGGAGTGGAGAACAGGGGGAATAACAGCTTCTGAAGCTAACAGTAAAGTGTCCCTGAGCGAAGGGAGAAGACAGGAGAGCCAAGCATATGATATTTACATTTAAGAGGTGAGTAAAGGAAACTGAAAAGGAGGGGACCAGCAGAGTGTGGAATCATGAGAACCAGGAAAAAATCATGTTTTATGAAGAGAGAAGGTGTCCATTAAGGCCAAAGAGAGCAAGGAAGTCAAGGATAATGAGGTTTGACTTCCCAGAAAGACCAATAGTGACCCCAGGAGCAGCACTGCAGAGAAGCGGTGCATGGGCCAGGAGCAGTGATTGGGATAAATCCTCTCAAGAACACTGACTTGAGAGAAAATGCATTAGGGGAAAACTGGGAAAAGAGTCTAGAGAAGATTATTCTTCCTTTTTAAAAATGCTGGAACATTCTTAAGTGTTACTGGAAAAGAGGAGAGAGGAGAGGCTACAGAGTCTTGAAAAGAAGTAGTGAGAGCTAAATAGGGGGACAGTCATAATCTAGACATGAGGGGCCAGCAGGTGCTAATCACACACAGGCCTGGCTAATGGATGAAAGTCTAAAGGGCTACTGTCAGACCTCTTTCAAGCCAATCCCGACCCCTGGTCCTTGTGTAAACTCTCACTTCAGCCAGAAGCTAACAGTGGCCAGGCTGGGAGAAGCTCCCTGCCCTGCCCAGGGTTCCACAGGAAAACTCTTGGGATAGTTGGAATACCATGGGCAGGGGTGGGGACTGGTCAGAGCTCAGGACTCTTAGGGACCTTAGAGGTAAGGCGTCCATAGCAACAAAGAGATGGTAGAACTAAGGAAGGGAGTGGCAGGAAGAGAGTACGGTGGATCTTGATTCCTTAAACTGATGTGGAATTAAACTTTCACTGGAAATTGTCTTGCCTCTCATTGTGTCTGCACCTGTCTTTGGGGAAAGAAATAGTATAAAATTGTGGAAAGAGCACAGAGTTTGGAGTCAAATAGTTCTGAGTTAGGTCTCAACTCTGCACTAAGTAGTTGTATTATCTTATATTCTACTTAGTCAACCTGAGCCTCTGTGTCTTCATTTGTAGAGTAGATGTAATGGAACTAGTCTTGTAGGCCATGTAGGAGGTATTAGGATTAAATTAGAGCACACACACACACACACACACACACACAGATTTGTTGACTACAGTACAGTATATGGCAAAAATGGTAATCAGTATTAATAGTAGTGTAGTACACCTTAGCCTTTAATGTTGAAATCAAATCCTCATCAATCAACTTTAATTATTATACAAATTACACAATTTATGTGAGGTACACACTTGGGGAGGAGAGAGTTCTTCAGTACCTTTTAACTAAATTACCTGGAATTTGATCTACAGGATTATATTCTTTATGTTGCAAATCAAAGTCATGTAGGTCTTTGCCAACATGCACATCGTATCACTCATGCCAAGAAATACAAACCTCTAGTGTTATTGATTGTGCAATTACTTATTTAGTCTTCAAAGGAGAAATACCCCGTACATTTAGGAACAATGGGAGGAACACTGAAAACCTAGTGAATACCGTAAATGAGATCTCTTGGTCTTCCCATAAGAACTTTACCTGTTAAACCAAGAAAATCCATACAGAAATATTGTTAAAATGCAAGTAACATAAAAGTTGTGTATTCCTTCTTTTCCTTTTTGAACAGAGCTAGATGAATAAAAGGTAAACAGAATTCATATGCTCAATTGTGTTTTCAGCCCAGTGATTCTGTCTTCATTGTTCACACTATTAAAGTAAAAATAGGCCCTTATTAGCTCCATGGTTTATGCACATCAGTGATTAACCTCATCTTAAATTTATGTTTCTCACTTCCCACCAGAACCCCTCAATTTTCCATTTTTCTTCTGACCTTCTTTTTTCCATCTTCTCCTTTACTCTTTGAGGGTTCCTTCAAAATACAGCTAAGTATTCTCCAATCTTGAAAAAGACCAAATCTTTGATCCAAGAAGAAAAGAGAATGAGGCAGATTCCTGCCTGGATCCACAAAAAGCTTGTTTAAATCCTTTTATTTCCAAAGCCTCACTTGGCAGCATGTCACTATAGCTAATAGGTTGATTTGGAAAACTATATAGAACCAATAGAACCTCCTCAGAATAAATCCCTACCTCACCCCATACACCAAAATAATTTCTGAAACAACAAAGATTTACATGTATAAAGCAAAACCTGTAGGGCACTGAAAGAAAGCACAGAGGACCTTGAAGTCTTTTTGACATGAACATGGCTCATTGAAGAATGGTGCAAACCCTATATGCTACTCAAGAAAAGGTAAGTAAATCTGACTCCACAGATATTGCAAACTTCTATTTGTTTCAAAAACAAACAAGAAATGCATTTGTGACCTTTCTGACAAATAAATAAGAGCTTTTATAAACCATTTTTTAATATTACTAAAAACTTAATGGATAGTGGTTAAGATCAGATAGTTTCCACAAAAAAGAAATGCAAATAATCCATAAAATGTGAAAAATGTTCAATATTTCTTACTTAAAATATAAATTAAGAAAATAGTGACTTGCTATTTATTTCCTATTAGCAAAGATTTAAAAGTTTGAGAGAGCATAGAGTTAGTGAGGTTTTGAGGAAATAGGCTGTTCATACAGTGTTAATGGGGTTGTAACTTGGTGCAACCTTTTTGCAGGGCAATTTGGCAATATTTGTTATAATGTAAAATGCACATAACCTGCAACCCAGCAATTCCATTACCAGGAATTTATCCTAAGGATCTGCACTCTCAATAGTGCAAAAAAGTACATGTGTATTAATTAGCATGTGTGTTGCAGCATTACTTACAATCCCCCCAAAGTGGAAAAAAAACTTTTAATACCAATTTAAGGAACTGATTAAATTAATTAGGGTACAGCCACACAATGGACTCTAAGCAGTCATGAAGTGAATGGGTGGTTGTCTGCGGGCTGTTATGGTGTCTGTTGGGGGCTGGGTATAGCAAGCTGAAGAGCAATACACTGACTGGCCCCATTCATATTAAAGATATTTAAGTATACAGTTTATCCGTATATATGAATGCATGTATATACCGAGGAAATGTTCAGAAATATTTTGAGAAATGTTTTAATTATAGAGTTACCTCTGGATAACTGATATTACCTTACACACTTTACAATTTAAACAAATGTAGTTTACTAAAAAGGAGAAAAGAAAGAAAGAAAGAAAGAAAGAGGAAGAAAGAAAGAAAGAAAAAAAGAGGAAGAAAGAAAGAGGAAGAAAGAAAGAAAGAAAGAAAGAAGAAAGAAAGAAAGAAAGAAAGAAAGAAAGAAAGAAAGAAAGAAAGAAAGAAAGAAAGAAAGAAAGAAAAAGAAAGAGGACAGAGGTAAGGTATAAAAGAAGTGAAGGAGGGAAGCAGTGGGCAAGAGAGAATATGACTCTTCTGAGTAGATGAGCCCTTTGTATTTGTTTTGATGGAGACAGATATTAGCACATTTTAAAACTTCAGCAATTTTACCAAACTACCTTGCTACCCCTTTTTAAAATGGAAATAAGGGAGAGATACCAGAGTACTGGATTTGTCCACACTTTTCCTTGGTCTTTGCAAACCACCTTTGGATAAAGTTCTTACTGAATGTAAGCCAAGGGTGACTCCAGGAAGCCAGACGGCATTTCCTCCCATAATACACAAATTTGTATTTTGCCTGATGTTTTTGTCTCTGTGCCTAGATCCCACAGTGATAGGCGCCACAAAAGTACACAGATGGACAGAGAACTCGCCCTGATTTTGCAGAGAGGAGACAGACATGTGGAGGTCAAGAGGCTCTCTTTCTAAAGGCCACGGAGCCCATCAGAATTCCAAGGGAGAGTTTTGGCGTCTGGGTCAGATTAGACCGTCAGTCTTTGTCGTTAGTGCATGTGAAGTTTTCTCAGATAAAATATCTTTGCTTCTTCCTCTTGTGAATTCTGGTAGCTGACCAGAGGCTACAATAACTTTTTATCACTCACTTTTAAAAATCAAAATCATATTTTAGGTCTATTTTAAAAAATAATGGTGTGTTGCAGATGATTTTTTTTAAAGAACTGTTTTTCTAAAATTGAGAGATTTTAGGAGGTCTATTTTTTTTAACTTTTCCATAGAAGCTTAGAAAAGTTTAGACCTACTACAGGGCCATTTGCAGAAGGACAAATTCCTCTAGAAAAAGCAAATTGGACCTCATCCTCAACCCCCTGCTTCTACCCTGCCTGTCTTCCATTCCTAGCCCCACGCTGAACTCTGCAACCATGACTGAAGCTTACAAAATATTCTTCTAGTACTCAACAGTTTAAATATTAACAAGCATGTAAAGCTACTGGGGGTAAAAGCCTGGGGCCTGTAATAAGAAGCAAGCCTCTGCTGGATTCAGTAATTACTTCTTACGCAACTCCGCAACTCCAGGCCGCAGTCATGGTTTTCTGAAGATTACACACTTCCAGCAGCTCAGGCATGAGGGCCCAACTCTGCCAGGGTTGCATAAGCTTTTTCATAGCATAATAATTAGTCATTAGGAAACAGAACAAAGGGCCTTTCTGACACCAGGACACTCTAATATTGTATGCATTTGCTTTCCAGAAAGGAGGCATTTCTTGCACATTCTCCCCTATAAGAGTGTCAATGGGGTTAGGAAGAAAAGTGAGAGATGTGAGCAGAGGGATGTGGGTCAGTTTGTTGCAGATCACAGACTCTGGGGGATTTTCTACTCCTGCTGTTGTGTTTCTTGTTGTTGTTGCCACTGTGTTTAATCTCACACCAAATCAAAATGCTCCATTCCAACTGTACCAGCCTTGGCTCATCAGTTGGAACTGTGCCTCCAGTTGGGCCTCTGAGCTTCCTTGGTTTCTAGTCCTATCCTAGGCTTCTTTTTGTCAGAAAATCACTGTCCTTATGTGCTACGCATTTTATTTTTCAATGGATTAAATACTTGTGAAATCAGGGTTCTAAAGTATTGCTGCCCTGGTTACTTCTAATTAAATGAATATAGAGAACTTGAATTTATTTGGGGGGTAAATAATCAGCTTTAGAAACAACCTAGTCTAGTCCACTGATTCTATAAATGAAGAAACTGAGGACAGAGAAGCTAAGAAGTGAGCTTACTTACAAATATTTGGGAGCCCTAATAAAGGCACTTGACTTTACCCTTATTCTTGGAATACATAGCTAACCTTATGTGCTTTCTTTGTCCCCTGTATGAATTCAATGTCTACCTGAAACCTCCACCCAACCTGTTGGTGCACATGGGAAACTCAGCCTTGTGTACGGGCTAGAAGATAATCATGGCAACACTGCAGCCTGCAGGTAAGTTTGAAGATAACAGCAGTGCACCTGGATAAGAGCTGTCTGACAACACAGGGGGCCCAGGCCTTCTGAGAGCCTCAATCCCTACCAAAAAAAAAATGCCCAAAGAACTTGGAGAAAGGCATTGAAGAGACACACTTTGGGTTTGGACTGAAATGATGGAGCCAAAGTAATGGTTTGTTATTCAGAATTACACTTGCCAAAGTTTACTGACGAAAACATTCCACAAAATTGCCAAGAGAATTGAAACTTTTCACCTATGGTTTATGGATGAGAGTCTATAGGATAGATAATGGACCTTAAGTCACCCTGTCTCCTTCCTTTGCCCACAGCAGCCATCACTACTCAGCCATGGTACTTGCTAATCATTAAGAGTTATTCCGAGTTGACAAGGGAAAAATTATCTTTCAAATTAAACTCATTTTCCTTATGTAAGAGTTGGACTTGTCTGGATCAGGGAAATGCCATGGATGCTAAATATCCAGGTTTAATATGTCTCAAAATGTCCTTAAAAGCATTATAGGGAAATGCAGACTAGATACTTAAGTTATAGAAAGTTTCAATGGATTCATTAGTGGTACCTCAAAGGTACAAGTTAATGGGGTTGACATCAACCTATAGGGAGGTTTCTAGTGACAAATCAAATAATTATTTTTCACCATATTTTCTAATGAAATGGAGAGAAACATCTTCAGGTCTCTGCTGAAATGTCATCTTTTCTGTGAAGTTTTCTCTGACAACCCTATCTAAAATTGCAAAACAACCTCCTCCTCTCTTCTCTCTTTCTTTATTTTTCTCCTTGGAACTTGTCATTAACATATTAATGTACATATTAATGTCATTAATGTACCATGTACATATCTTTGTTTACTGTCTGACTTCCTCAGTGTCTGTCCAGGAAAACAGAATTTTCTTTCTATTTTGATCACCATTGTATCCCCAGAGCTTAGAAGAGTCAGTTTCTGGCATATTGGTGGATACTCAATAGGCAGTCACTGGATGAATGAATGAATGAATGAATGAAGATAGGATGCTTACTAAATGTGATGATAGCATAAACCCAGAAGAGTTGAGGAAAATAGTACGTGACAAAATCAACAACCAAAATTATCTTGACAGGTGAGAAGGATAGTCTGAAGCTACTAAAAACAAACTATGTAAATCAATCCTACACTTAGATTTCAGAAAAACAATTGCGCAAGATCAAGATGGGCAAGATAATGTGGCTAAATAATAATGTGTGCAAAAATGACAGGGTCTCAGATGACTGCCAGCTGAATCTGAGTCAAAAATAAAACCAGCTTGTCAAAAAAGTGTGATCTTTGATGTTATCAATAATTAAAATAATCATAATTTTCAGTATACAAGTGTGCCCATATGTCTTCCTTCATATGAGCTCACATCTTTTCATACATACAAGCAATGTACATGTGGACAAGGTTATTCCTTTCATCCTGGCTTGTAAGAACAGATATGAGAAACCACCTAAATATCCATCAATAAGGAACTCATTAAATAAATTAAGAAAAGCTACACTGTGGCTTAAGAGTCTTTAAATAAGAATGAAAAAATTCTTTTTTTTTAATTTTTTTATTTATTTTTGAGACAGAGAGACAGAGCATGAGCAGGGGAGGGGCAGTGAAAGAGGAAGACACAGAATCCGAAGCAGGCATCAGGCTCTGAGCTGTCAGCACAGAGCCTGATGCAGGGCTTGAACTCACAGAGCGTGAGATCATGACTTGAGCTGAAGTCGGGCACTCAACCAACTGAACCACCCAGGAACCCCAGAATGAAAACATTCTTAATGCACTGATTTAGAGCAATTTCTAAGGCAACTAGGTAAGCAGGGGGGAGAGAGATTTAAGAAAAAGTAAAGGAAATGCCAATTTTTGTTTATAGATCTTTTTTTAAATTTTCTATCACACATCAGTTATTATTTTTATTTTTTTAATATGAAATTTATTGTCAAATTGGTTTCCATACAACACCCAGTGCTCATCCCAACAGGTGCCCTCCTCAATGCTCATCACCCACATTCCCCTCCCTCGCACCCCCCATCAACCCTCAGTTTATTTTCAGTTTTTAAGAGTCTCTTATGGTTTGCTTCCTTCACTCTCTGTAACTTTTTTTTCCCCTTCCCCTCCCCCATGGTCTTCTGATAAGTTTCCCAGGATCCACATAAGAGTGAAAACATATGGTATCTGTCTTTCTTTGTAGATTTATTTCACTTAGCATAACACTCTCCAGTTCCATCCACGTTGCTACAAAAGGCCATATTTCATTCTTTCTCATGGCCAAGTAGTATTCCATTGTATATATAAACCACAAATTCTTTTTTTTTAATTAAAAAAAAATTAAGGTTTTTATTTATTTTTGAGACAGAGAGAGAGAGAGCATGAGCAGGGGAGGGGAAGAGAGAGAGGGAGACACAGAATCCAAAGCGGGCTCCAAGCTCTGAGCTGTCAGCACAGAGCCCGATGCGGGGCTCGAACCCATGGAGTGTGAGAACATGACCTAAGCTGCAGTCAGATGCTGAACTGACTGGGCCACACAGGCGCCCCAAACCACAGCTTCTTTATCCATTGAACAGTTGATGGTCATTTAGGCTTTTTCCATAATTTGGCTATTGTTGAAAGTGCTGCTATAAACATTGGGGTACAAGTGCCCCTATGCATCAGGACTCCTGTATCCCTTGGGTAAATTCCTAGCAGTGCTATTGCTGGGTTATAGGGTATATCTATTTTTAAGTTTTTGAGTAACCTTCACACTGTTTTCCAGAGCAGCTGCACCAGTTTGCATTCCCACCAACAGTGCAAGAGGGTTCCTGTTTCTCCACATCCTCACCAGCATCTATAGTCTCCTGATTTGTTCATTTTAGCCACTCTGACTGGTGTGAGGTGATATCTGAATGTGGTTTTGATTTGTATTTCCCTGATGAGGAGCGACGTTGAGCATCTTTTCATATGCCAATTGGTCATCTGGAGGTCTTCTTTAGAGAAGTGTCTATTCATGTTTTCTGCCCATTTCTTCACTGGATTATTTGTTTCTTGGGTGTGGAGTTTGGTGAGCTCTTTATAGATTTTGGATACTAGCCTTTTGTCCTATATGTCATTTGCAAATATCTTTTCCCATTCCATTGGTTGCCTTTTAGTTTTGTTGATTGTTTCCTTTGTAGTGCAGAATCTTTTTATCTTCATGAGGTCCCAATAGTTCATTTTTGCTTTTAATTCCTTTGCCTTTGGAGACGTGTTAAGTAAGAAATTGCTGCGGGTGACGTCAGAGAGGTTTTGTCCTGCTTTCTCCTCTAGGGTTTTGATGGTTTCCTGTCTCACATTCAGGTCTTTTATCCATTTTGAGTTTATTTTTGTGAATGATGTAAGAAAGTGGTCTAGTTTCATCCTTCTGCATGTTGCTGCCCAGTACTCCCAGCACCATTTGTTAAAGAGACTGTGTTTTTTCCATTGGATATTCTTTCCTGCTTTGTCAAAGATTAGTTGGCCATACTTTTGTGGGTCCAATTCTGGAGTCTCTATTCTATTGCATTGGCCTATGTGTTTTTGTGCCAATACCATGCTGTGTTGATGATTACAGCTTTGTAGTAGAGGCTAAAGTCTGAGATGGTGATGCCTCCCACTTTCGTCTTCTTCAATATTACTTTGGATATTCGGGGTCTTTTGTGGTTTCATACAAATTTTAGAATTGCCTGTTCTAGCTTCAAGAAGAATGCTGGTGCAATTTTGATTGGGATTGCATTGAATGTGTAGATTGCTTTGGGTAGTATTGACATTTTAACAATATTTATTCTTCCAATCCATGAGCACAGAATGTTTTCCATTTCTTTGTATGTTCTTCAATTTCCTTCATAAGCTTTCTATAGTTTTCAGCATACAGATTTTTACATCTTTGGTTAGGTTTATTCCTAGGTATTTTATGATTCTTGGTGCAACTGTGAATGGAATCAGTTTCTTTATTTGTCTTTCTGTTGCTTCATTATTAGTGTATAAGAATGCAACTGATTTCTGTACATTAGTTTTGTATCCCGTGACTTTGCTGAATTCATGTATCAGTTCTAGCAGACTTTTGGTGGAGTCTATCTAGTAGTTTTCCATATATAGTACCATGTCATCTGCAAAAAGTGAAAGCTTGATTTCATCCTTGCCAATTTTGATGCCTTTGATTTCCTTTTGTTGTCTGATTGCTGATGCTAGCACTTCCAACACTATGTTAAACAACAGCAGTGAGAGTGGACATCCCTGTTGTGTTCCTGATCTCAGGGAGAAAGCTCTCAGTTTTTCCCCATTGAGGATGATGTTAGCTGTGGGCTTTTCATAAATGGCTTTTATGATGTTTAAGTATGTTCCTTCTATCCCGACTTTCTCGAGGGTTTTTATTAAGAAAGGGTGCTGGATTTTGTCAAAGGCCTTTTCTGCATTGATAGACAGGGTCATATGGTTCTTATCCTTTCTTTTATTAATGTGATGTATCACATTGATTGGTTTGCGAATGTTTGAACCAGCCCTGCAGCCCAGGAATGAATCCCACTTGATCATGATGAATAATTGTTTTCATATGCTGTTGAATTCGATCTGCTAGTATCTTGTTGAGAACTTTTGCATCCATATTCACCAGTGATATTGGCCTGTAGTTCTCTTTTTTTTTGTTGGGCCTCTGTCTGCTTTGGGAATCAAATTAATGTTGATTTCATAGAATGAGTCTGGAAGTTTTGCTTCCCTTTCTATTTTTTGGAATAGCTTGAGAAGGATAGGTATTATCTCTCCTTTAAATGTCTGGTAGAATTCCCCAGGGAAGCCATCTGGTCCTGGACTCTTATTTGTTAGGAGATTTTTGATGACCGATTCAATTTCTTTGCTGGTTATGGGTCTGTTCAAGTTTTCTATTCTTCCTCTTTGAGTTTTGGAAGTGTGTGGGTGCTTAGGAATTTGTCCATTTCTTCTAAGTTTTCCAGTTTGTTGGCATACAATTTTTCATAGTATTCCCTGATAATTGCTTGTATTACTGAGGGACTCATTGTAATAATTCCATTTTCATTTGTGATTTTATCTATTTGGGTCCTCTCTCTTTTCTTTTTGAGAAACCTGGCTAGAGGTTCATCAATTTTGTTTATTTTTTCAAAAAAACAACTCTTGGTTTCATTGATCTGCTCTACAGTTTTTTTAGTTTCTATATTGTTTATTTCTGCTCTGATCTCTATTATTTCTCTTCTTCTGCTGGGTTTGGGGTATCTTTGCTGATCTGCTTCTATTTCCTTTAAGCGTGCTGTTAGATTTTGTATTTGGGATTTTTCTTGTTTCATGACATAGGCCTGGACTGCAGTGTATTTTGCCTTTAGGACTGTCTTCACTGCATCCCAAAACATTTGGATTGTTGTATTTTCATTTTAATTTGTTTCCATAATTTGTTTATGGAATTTGTTTAATTTGTTTTTTAATTTCTTCTCTAAATGCCTGGTTGACCCATTCATTCTTTAGTAGGGTGTTCTTTAACCTCCATGCTTTTGGAGGTTTTCCAGACTTTTTCCTGTGGTTGATTTAAAATTTCATAGCATTGTGGTCTGAAAGTGTGCATGGTATGATCTCAATTTGTTTGTACTTATTAAGGGCTGTTTTGTGACCCAGTATGTGATCTGTCTTGAAGAACGTTCCATGTGCACTCAGGAAGAAAGTATATTCTGTTGCCTTGGGATGCAGAGTTCTAAATATATCTGTCAAGTCCATCTGATCCAATATAATATTCAGGGCCATTGTTTCTTTACTGATTCTCTAAGTGATCTATCCATTGTTGTAAGTGGAATATTAGAGTCACCTGCAATTACTACATTCTTATCAATAAGGTTGCTTATGTTTGTGATTAATTGTTTTATATACTTGAGGGTTCCCATATTCGGTGCATAGACATTTATAATGTTAGCTCTTCCTGATGGATAGACCCTGTAAATGTTATATAATTCCCTTCTTCATCTCTTGTTACAACTTTAAAGTCTAGTTTTCTGACATAAGTATGGCTTTTCCAGCTTTCTTTTGACTTCCAGCGGCATGACAGATAGTTTTCCATCCCCTCACTTTCAATCTGAAGGTGTCCTCAGGTCTAAAATGAGTCTCTTGTAGACAGAAAATAGATAGGGCTTGTTTTTTTATCCATTCTGATACCTTATGTCTTTTGGTTGGAGCATTTAGTCCATTTACATTCAGTGTTATTATTGAAAGATATGGGTTTAGAGTCATTGTGATGTCTGTAGGTTTCATGCTTGTAGTGGTGTCTCTGGTACTTTGTGGTCCTTGCAACATTTCACTCACAATATCCCCCTTAGGATCTCTTATAGGGCTGGTTTAGTGGTGATGAATTCCTTCAGTTGTTTGGGAAAACCTTTATTTCTCCTTCTACTCTGAATGACAGACTTGCTGGATAAAGGATTCTCGGCTGCATATTTTTTCTGTTCATCACATCGAAGATTTCCTGCCTTTCCTTTCTGGCCTGCCAAGTTTCAGTAGATAGACCTGCAACTACCCTTATGTGTCTATCTTTCTATATTAGGGCCTGTTTATCCCTAGCTTCTTTCAGAATTCTCTATCCTTGTATTTTGCCAGTTTCACTATGATATGTCATGCGGAAGATCATTTCAAGTTACATCTGAAGGGAGTTCTCTGTGCCTCTTGGATTTCAATGCCTGTTTCCTTCCCCATATCAGGCAAGTTCTCAGCTATTATTTGTTCAAGTACATATTCAGCCCCTTTCTCTCTCTCTTCTTCTTCTGGAATTCCTGTGATACGGATATTGTTCCATTTGTTTGCATCACTTAGTTCTCTAATTTTCCTCTCATACTCCTGGATTTTTTTTCTCTCTCTTCTTCTCAGCTTCCTCTTTTTCCATAATTTTATCTTCTAATTCACCTATTCTCTCCTCTGCCTCTTCAATCCATGCTATGGCCACCTCCATTTTATTTTGCACCTCATTTTATAGCATTTTTAAATTCCTCATGACTATTTTTTAGTCCCTCGATCTCTGTAGCAATAGATTTTCTGCTGTCCTCTATGCTTTTTTCAAGCACAATGATTAATTTTATGATGATTATTCTAAATTCTTGTCTGTTATATTGCTTAAATTGGTTTTGATCATTTTGTTGGTTGTCACTACTTCCTGGAGTTTCTTTTGAGGAGAATTCTTCCATTTCGTCATTTTAGCTAGTTTTCTGTCCCTTTTGTGTTTTAAAAGCTTGTGTGCTCTTCACCTGCGAACACTGCTATGTTAAAGGAGGGTCATACACTGTCCAGGGCCTGGCCCTTCAGGAGGTGTTTTTTCGAAGATTGTTACTTGCTCTCTGTTGTTGTGAGTTTGGTTATTTTATTACCCTACTGATAGTAATATTTTTGACCCTCCACCAAGTGTGCTTTGATTTGTTCTTTGGAGTAGCCCTGTAAAGGAAAACAGATAGACAAACAGGAAACAAAAACACACAAACACACAAATAACACAAACAAATAAACAAAAACAAAAAACTAAAGACTAAAAACGAAAAATCCAAAGACACCTACAACAAGTAAAGAAGAGGGTGGGGTGGTGTTGATGGAAGAGCATATACAAAGAGAGAAATGACATGAGCGGGGAGCGGGAGGGAATAAATTTTGATTAGGCAGAGAGACTAAAAGGCTTAATACAGAGAGAGAGAAAGGAAAATAAAGAAGGAGGCGAAGAAAACAAAACAATGATAAAACTACCCAGACAGAGAAACTATATGGCTTGATTATTCCAGAGAGAGAGAGAGAGAGAGAGAGAGAGAGAGAGAGAGAAAGGAGTGTAAAGACGGAAGTATAGAACATGTATCAAGACAATGGATTAAATATGTCTGTTTAGACAGACCAATAACCAGAGTAACCAGCCTAGGGGAGGGAAGAGATAAGGAGGAGAAATGGGGTGGGGGAGGGGGAGAATATACCTATATATCCAGAATCGACCTAGAGTTAATCCAGGCAATGCTGCAGTGCTTGTAGGTAGTAGCTGTCAGCAGGGTCTGTACCGCTTGGTGAATATGCAGTTACCCAGTGCAAGGAGGTGTGGTTTGGTGTATTCTGAACCCACCTCCACTAGGGGCCCAAGGAGTGATCCCTGAGGCCCTGGCTTGGTGGTGGTGTTGGGAGGGGCGGGGCAGGGTGCGGGTGGGGGGTGGGGGGGAAATGGTGATCTTCCAGTCTCTTCTCCAAAGAGCCGGACTGGTGGACTCCGTTTGAGTCGTCTTCACTGTGCCACAGTTGCAGACGGGCAGTCCTTCTTGCTCCACCACTCCCCTGACCCTGTGCTTGGCTAGGATTCAAAGTCCAGCTGCCTGTACTCTGGAGCTGGGGAAGCACCTCTCAGTGCTGCGACGTGTGGTCCTGGTGGCTTTGTCTGTGCCACAGCACTTCAGGGAGAACCGCCTTCTCTTACTGCGGACTGAGAGCTTCTGCCCTCGCCGGGAGCCCCCGGGGTGGCAGACCTAGGCAGGCTTTGTCTTTTCCCACAGCACTCCAGGGAAACAGCAACCTTATCCTCCTGCAGACTGAGCCTTCGGTCCAGCCACTGCGCGTGGGAATGCCAGATGCAGGCAGGTTCTGTGCTATCACGCAGCCCTTCGAGGAGGGAACCACTTTCTCCAGCTGTGGAATGAGCCTCTGACCCACCACCGCACCCAGGGCTGGTTCCCCTCCTCCCCAGGTGCATGAACAGAGAGCCGGCCCCAGCCGGAAGAAAGCCCCACAGTTAGGCTCCCCCTCAGTGTCAGTCTGAGGTCTTTCTCCGGTCCAGCTGTGGTCCTGCACTCTCCTAGATGCTCCTTCTCTTCCCTTTGTCTCTCCACAGAAGGGGGTCCCTCCCCTCTGTGCCAGCGCAACCTTTTTTTTTTTTTATCTTCCCCAGTTTGTAGTTACCCACCTATCCTTTTTACAGCTTTCCCATTTTCTTCCTACTAGATTCAGTCTCTTTTCCTCCCAGGCTCTGGTGTTCAAAGTCCTTTGGCTTCTACACTTCTTTGTTTGAGAGACACAGGATGAATGGATCCCCCTACTTCTCCCTGAACTATCATGTTTTCATTTGCATTGCTTCCATGTATTTTTTAAATTTCTTCCTTAATTTCATGGGTAACCCATTCATTCTTTTTTTTTTTTGAACTTTTTTAATAGGCAAAACTATGATGTGTAGGGATGCATACATTTTGTTTTATATATTTATAACAAGGTATTAAAATTACTTTTCAAGATAATTGAAGTTTCTACCTCTAAAACTATTTCTACCCACAAACTATTTTTCTTTTTTTTTTTTTTTTTTGAGATTTCAGGAATAGAATTTGGTGATTCATCAACTTACATATTATAACACCCAGTACTCATCCCAACAAGTGCCCTCCTTAATATCCATGGCCCATTTAGCCAATCCCCTCACCCAATACCTTGTCAGCAACCCTCAGTTTGTTCTCTGTATTTAAGAGTCTCTTATGGTTTGTCTCCCTCTCTACTTTTATCTTATTTTTGCTTCCCTTCCCCTATATTCATTTGTTTTGTCCTTTAAATTCCACATATGAGTGAAGTCATATGATATTTGTCTTACTCTGACTGACTTATTTTGCTTAGCATAATACATTCTAGTTCCATCCACATTGTTGCAAATGGCAAGAATTCATTCTTTTTGATCATCATGCAATATTCCAGTGTGTGTGTGTGTGTGTGTGTGTGTGTGTGTGTGTGTATACCACATCTTCTTTATCCATTCATCAGTCAATGGACTTTTCGGTTCTTTCCATACTTTTAACCCATTCATTCTTTAGTAGAATGTTCTTTAAACTCCATGTATTTGTGGTCTTTCAAATTTTCTCTTGTGGTTGATTTCAAGTTTCATGGCATTGTGGTCTAGAAATATACATGAGATGATCTCAATCTTTCTGCATTTGATGAGGGCTGATTTGTGACCCAGTATGTGATCTACTCTGGAGCATGTTCCATGTGCACTTGAAAAGAATGTGTATTCTTCTGCTTTAAGATGAAATGTTCTGTTAAGTCAATCTGATCCAGTGTGTCATTCAAAGCCATTGTTTCCTTGATTTTCTGCTTAATCTATCCATTGCTATATGTGGAGTTTTAAAGTCCCCTACTATTATTGTATTGTCATCAATGAATTTCCTAATATTTGTTATTAATTGATTTATGTATTTGGGTTTTTCAAGTTGGGAGCATAAATATTTATAATTGTTAGATCTTCTTGATGGATAGACCCCTTAATTATGATATAATCCCTTTCTTCATATCTTCTTATAGTTTTTTTTTTTAATTCTTTTTTTTTTTCAACGTTTATTTATTTTTGGGACAGAGAGAGACAGAGCATGAACGGGGGAGGGGCAGAGAGAGAGGGAGACACAGAATCGGAAACAGGCTCCAGGCTCTGAGCCATCAGCCCAGAGCCTGACGCGGGGCTCGAACTCACGGACCGCGAGATCGTGACCTGGCTGAAGTCGGACGCTTAACCAACTGCACCACCCAGGCGCCCCTCTTCTTATAGTTTTTTATTTAAAACCTAGTTTGTCTGATATAAGTATGGGAACTCCAGCTTTCTTTTGGCACCCATTAGCATGATAGATGTTTCTCCATCCCCTCACTTTCAATCTGAAGATGTCTTTAGGTCTAAAATGAGTCTCTTGTGGGCTGTATACAGAGGGGTCTTGTTTTGCTATCCATTCTGATACCCTATATCTTTCCATTGGAGCATTTCATCCATTTACATCCAGAGGTATTATTGAACAATATCAATTTATTGTCATTGTGTTACCAGTAGTGTTCGTGATTTTGGTGATGTTCTCTGGTCCTTTCTAGTCTTTGTTGCTTTTGGTCTTTTTCCCCACTCAAAGAGTCCCATTTAATATTTCTTGCAGGCTGGTTTAGTGGTCATGAACTTTAATTTTGTTTGTCTTGGAAACTCTTTATCTCTCTTTCTATTCTGAATGACAGCCTTGCTGGATAAAGTATTCTTGGCTGCATATTTTTCCCTTTCAGCACATTGAATATATCATATGACTCCCTTCTGGCCTGACAAGTTTCTGTGGACAGATCTGCTGCAAACCTGATTTGTTTTCCCTTGTAGGTTAAGGGCTGTTTTTCCCTTGCAGCTTTCAGGATTCTTTCCTTGTATGTGTATTTTGTGAATTTGACTATGATATGTCTTGATGATGGCCAGCTTTCATTGAATTTAATGGGAGTTCTCTGTGCTTCTTGGATTTCAAGGTCTATGTCCTTCCCCAGATTAGGGAAGTTTTCAGCTATAATTTGCTCAAATAAACCTTCTGCTCCTTTTTCTTTCTGTTCTTCTGGGACTCCTATGATACGAATATTATTATGTTTTAAGGAGTTGCTGAGTTCTCTGAGTCTACCTTCATGATCCAATACATTTCTTTACTTCTTTTTTCAGCTTTATTATTTTCCATAATTTTATTTTTCTATATCACTGTTTTGTTCTTCTGTTTTGTCCATCCTCATTGTCATTGCATCCATTTGGTTTTGCAACTTGGTTATAGTATTCTTTATTTTGACTTGACTAGTTTTTAGTTCTTTTATCTCTGCATTAAGAGATTCTCTAGTCTCGTCTATGCTTTTCTCAAACCCAGGTAGTATCTTTATGATTATTGCTTTAAATTCTCGTTCAGACATCTTACTTGTATCTGCATTGATTAAATACCTGTCCATAACTTCTTCCTGTTATTTCTTTTTTGGGTGAATTCCTCCATCTTGTTATTTTGTCTGGGTCACTGTTTTTCCTGTGTGATTGTTAGGAAAGCCTATTGTATTCCTACTCCTGAGAGTAATGGCTACCTTAAAAAGAGGCCCAAAAACAAACAAACAAACATCAAAAAAAAAACAACAACAAACAACAAACAAAACAAAAAAGGAAGCTAGATATTATTTCTGCTAAAGCTGAAGCTTTGTAGCACCCGGTAGACTTGGTGCAATCCAGGGGTTTGTGGTGGTATTCGGGGGATGGCTGATTCTCAAGTGGACTTGTCCTAGTGGAAATGCACCTGCAGGGCAGGGCGGGGTCGGGGTGGGGGCAGTTTGTTGTAAGTGGCTCCAACCTCCACTGGGTGGCGCTGTTTTGCTCTTTGGTGCTTAAGTTGGTCAGTGTTAATGGGCAGCAGGGAAAATGGTGTCACCCCATTTTCTTGTCCCCAGAGCAGGGAGTTTATGTCTACTGCCTTTCCAGAAGCCCTCACAGAAGAGCAAATAATGACCTCTTTTGTGTCCCCAGCTCCCACCAGATCCCTGCCTTCACCCTATCTGCACCCAAGTGGTCTACCTGCCAGGCGGCACAGTACTCCTGTGTTTTATCTTAGGAGCACAACTGGGTTTCAAAATTCTAAGTTTTAGGGATCCCTGCAACACAGACCCATGCTGATCCTCTGGGGGAGTGTTTGGCTGTGCTGTAGCCCATGACAGTTTGTCCCAGAAAGAGGTTGTGTGACCACGCAGCAAAAAGTCAGCACCAAGATTTGTTGGCCTCAGCCAGTGTCTTTGTTCCTATGTTAGAGATAGGGCAGCACGTTGGGACTGCCGGTTCTTTTGTCCCTGGAGAGGCTGGGTTGCCACTCCCAGATGCACTCCAAGTAGGGGAACTGTTTCTCCCTGTATGACCCTGGGTCTGCCAGCTCCTGGGTCTCTGCCTTCCTTCCCCATCAGAGCACCACCAAGCCCGCCAGGCACAACCCTGGTGATGGCACAGACCTCCAAAACTTCCCACATTGCACTCTGCAGCTTTGTCTTTGTTTTGTCAGCCCCTCTCCTTTTCCCAGTCAATGGTTTTAGGGAAGAGTTTTTCTTGTGCAATCTCCTGTGCACTATTTTCACTCTTTCTCTCTCCCTCTCTTTTTCTCTCTTGTTTCTATCTCCATGATCAGGGCTCCCTCCCCCTCACAGTACCCACAATTCTTTTCTCCCCCAAACTAACTCTCCAGAGCTCCTACCTTCCACAATGTGGCTTCCACGATGTGGCTGTTTTTCTGCCTCTAGTTGTGCAGTTTTTTTCCCTCAGTCGTCAGATCAATTTCTTGCATGTTCAAAATGATTTGATATTTATCTAGCTGTATTTGAGGGATGACACAAACTTAGGGTCCCCTACTCCTCCACCATCTTAACTCCTCTTTTTCAATTTAAAAAAAAATAGTAAAAGGATAAATCAACTGGCATGACTTTGTTTATATACATATTATTCCTGGAAGAAAATATAAAAACCAACATATAGTTACTTCAGGGAAGAAAGAGAAGGGGAGTGAACCAGGGAGCTTTTCCATACATTTGGAACTCTTAGCATTGTTTTGTACCATATACATTTATCATCTTTTCAGTTTAAGAGAAAAGAAAAAGGGCCAGCCAACAACTGCCACATCCCTTTCAAACAGAAACAAGTAGGTCAGAACTAGATACTTGATGTTTTCTCAATACATTTATCATTTTTTTAATTCTTCATTTTTCTTTTAAATGTTTTTTTGAGAGGCAGAATGTGAGTGAGAGACGGGTAGGGGGGGTAGGGAGACACAGAATTGGAAGCAGGCTCCAGGCTCTGAGCTGTCAGCACAGAGCCGAAGGCAGCACTCGAACTCACAAACCATGAGATTGTGACCTGAGCCAAAGTCAAACACTCAACTAACTGAATCACCAAGCACCTAATTTTATGGCTTAATTCTCTTAATGTATATTTCCATCACTATAAATATACCTTTCTCAAAGTACAGGAAAACCATTTATCCACAGGAGCCCAAATTTGTAGTCTTTGGCACATAAAATGAACAGAACATGTCTATTGATGGTATCATTTCTATTGTTGTTTTTAATCATAGTTGTTGATTTTTGCAAATTCATCTCTACCCTGTTTCCCAGACTTTCAGCCAATCATAACTACCACCTGATATTTATTGAGGGCTTACTATGTGTTACACACAGTGTTGTGTTCTTACATATATCATTTCCTTTTATATTTAACAGCCTTAGGTCTCCATACTGCTATTATCTCCATTTTACACATAAGGAAACTACATAGGAAGGTTAAATAATTTTTCTGAGACGTTGATGCATTAGGAATCGATTTTGCACCAATTTTGCTCTATGAATCCAAAGTCCGTATATATAACACCATACCTCCTGTGACAGCATTTCAGGGCAGGCATGGAGTTCAGCCTATTGCTGTGAAACTGAAAGTACAGCTACCCTGCATGCAAGCTTCTATTTGTTCACTGTGGTAACCCTAACAAATTGCACAGCACCTGGCATAAAGAAATTGAATGATTTCATTAATTTACTGGCCCCACGAGAACCAATAGCTATTCACTTGAAAGTGCAGATGAATAGATAAGCTCCAGAGGAACTGAGAATATAAATCCCTCTGATTTTCTGAGTAAGTAAAATATAACTGCTGGAAAGCACATCTGGAGGTCTGCTTTTCAATCCCCAGCTCTTTGTACTAACTAGCAGCACATTCTAACTCTGGTGAGACGTGTATAATCCACATGTATATTTGTATTCTCTTAACCACTTGTCACCACTGAGTGGCAAATTACTAATTACCAACACCCACATGAAGCCATGTTGCTCCTCAAAAGAGATGCTAAGGATTTCAGCAATGCTGTCACCTTAGCATGTTGGAAAAAAGTAATGTAAGTGGCAGTATGAACTCACGTCTGCACCACAGAAAGCTCCAAAGTGAGAACCTCCTGTGGAATATGAAGGTTGCAGTCAATACCCCATGGTGGCTTGTGAATAACATGGCACATTCACCTGGAATTCTGACACAGAGATGAGGAGACATGCTGCCATATGCATCCTTTTGTTGTCTTCTAACCACTTCTGTCCCTGCCAGCCCCCAAGTCAACTAGCCCCCCAATGCCTGTAACAACTTTTAAAATAAAATTCTCAGAGCAGAAAGTTAAATATGACAAACACATCATCAGCACCATATAGAATTGTTTGTTAAAGTCACCATCTTATAATGATTATTTTTAAGTTATTGTTATTAATGAGAGATTACACTGCTTTATTATCTCCTTTTTCCTTAGGTCTTTAATGGAGCACTACTAGGATTCTAGGACTTTTCTAAACAAATTTACTCATTACTCTTCATGTATTTCTAGCTCAGCA
The DNA here is from genome assembly GCF_018350175.1 of Felis catus. Taxonomy (NCBI): domain Eukaryota; kingdom Metazoa; phylum Chordata; class Mammalia; order Carnivora; family Felidae; genus Felis; species Felis catus. The sequence continues at coordinate 27,271,530 of NC_058372.1, read as the reverse complement.
GGTCTGGAGTGGAGCCCAAAAACTTAAATTCTAAACATTTTCAAGGTGATACAGTTGATGCTGGTCCAAAGCTCCACTTTGAAAACCATTGCCTACAAGGAATAACTTCAAAATCCATCAAAATAGATGACAATTTTGAATACAGAAAAAAACAAAGAAACTCAAGAAAATTAAAAACCATGTTCAACTGTCTTTTTTTCCAGCTGTCTTAATAAAAATAATAAAATACTAAAAACACTAAGACAGAAGGACTTTGTGGTAAACTTTCAAAATCATCATCATAATAACAGTTATTGAAACTTTCTGAATAAGTATATAATTGACTGTCTGCCAGCTTCTCCTAAATTTAAATCTTACAAAGGGGTAGTTTCATATCTTTGTAAATAAGATGGACCCTTGATAAAATTTTGTTTTTTTTTTCTTCTGAGCTCCACGCTCTCTTTCTTGGGGTTCTAGTTGCTCCTAAAAGTTAACACCATGTGTCACTCTTGCATCTCTGCCCACTCTAAGTCATTGAAATGAGTTCTTCCTTGCCCCATACCAAAACTGCTCCCAGAATAAAATATGACTGGTGCATTCACACAAACATGTAACGTGGCTGGTATTCTTCAATGCGTGATTCATCTTAGAAGAAACTGATTTTAAGTATTGTTTTGGGGCACCTGGGTGGCTCAGTAGGTTGAGCTTCCGACTTCGTCCTCAGGTCATGATCTCACGGTCTGTGGGTTCGAGCCCCGTGTCAGGCTCTGTGCGACGTCTCGGAGCCTGGAGCCTGTTTCGGATTTTGTGTCTCCCTCTCTCTCTGACTCTCCCCCATTCGTGCTCTGTCTCTCTCTGTCTCAAAAAAATAAACTTAAAAAAAAATATTTTAATGTACTGTTTTCTCAAATAATCATTAGTGTACTTACTGCTCCAGGCAAATTAAGAAAAGGCAGAAAACTGTAAAGAGGAAAAATGAAAATAACATAACATCAAAGTCAGGTTAAATATATGTGAAAATTCTGGCTATCTCCTTCTAGTGTCTCCCCACATGTGTATATATGCAAACACACACCCCAATATTATCAAACTAGTAGAATGGGTAAGATATTTGGGAGAACAGTGCCCAGAAAAATCCCATCCATGGAACCAACCATTTTTTCCATGTCCCACATAAGACATATTTCAACAAGTAGACATATACTTACGGAAATAAAGGGAAAGTGTTCAAAACTGTAACTGATATCGAAAGCTGCAACATACGGTTTTCCATCCCATGGATCCTCAAAATCCTAAGGGCCTCTCTGCTCAAAAGGAATGTGTAATTGAATTCCCTGTTTACACTTTATGAAATGTGATCATTGTCATGACAGAAAACATCACATGGGACAACTAATGAGAGCAGGCCACTCAGCTGGGACGTCAGTGGGTGCAAATGTCATAGACTCTGCCCCCAAAGGTTTCAATCTGGCTTTGACTCCAGTGACCTGAAAAATTCTTCAGATCAATAGTCAGCAATTCTGGCATGCTTACAGTTCTCCAGGTTAAACATGGGTCTGAGTTGACATGGTGGCATACTCATGTCTGTATTGCAGACCTCACATAGCTGACACTATCTGTGAATTTCTGCAGAGCAAAGTTGAGTTGAAATGTTGTCTTTACCCACATCCTATCAGCAACAGTGCTACAGTCATGCCACCCCTGAGGCCACATCTCCCTACCCCATCAGAACATCAGTGAGAGTGACATAATGACAGCTTCATGGTTCTGAATATAGCACCATTTAAATCATAATATAAATCATACATTGGTCATAACCAAAAGAAAGGGAAAGTGTGAACTTGGAAGGAATAAAGATATAAAAATGTGGCAACAGAAGCAACATTAAGGAGTAGCAGCATGTAACACAGCCCGGAAACAGTACCATACCACAGATGCTGCCGTGGTGTTTGGCAGTGAGTACTGTGGTATGGGTCATGCTGCATACACACCTGCTAAGTAATGAATCCATAGAGACGCTGATGTGGTGGAGAAGGGTTATTGCTCTATTAACCATCTAGAGAGTGGGGAAAAGCAGACATTATTCCATGGTTTATAAGGAATACCAGCCAGGTGCAGCAGCAGTCCCCAGGTGTGCTCTTCTCCTTTGAATTGCTCCTTGAACCTGCAGTCATCCAGCACAGGCAGGGCTCCAACACAGCAAAGCGGAAGTAGGTCATTAGAGGACTTTAGGCTTCTCCTGCAACCTCTTCTCACGGGTAAAGTGCATTCCTTAGAGTTCTTGCCTGACTAGATTTTAGAGTGGTCATGTGAGGACTGAGTGCATAGGACAAGAGAATGTTCTATAGGAATCCCACAAGACAGAGACATGCCTGCCTGAAAATCTCTCCCTTTCCTTTCATTACATCCTGAAAATTTCAACAAGTTGGCAAGTAACAGTGGGTGCAGTGGCTCCGCCCAACTGTTATAGCTATCTCTACTTTACTATAAGCACAGCTGGATATTTTGGCATCAACTGAACGACTCATCTTCCATGAATCTGAAAAACAGACCCAACAAACGTAGAGAGCTAGTGCAATATTTAATTTTTGAACTATGAAGACTTTTGGTAAAAATGAAAGAGGATAATACAAATTTATCTATGGTGCATTATAAAAACTTTTTGATATGGATATAGAAAGAGTAAATTTTAAATGTAAAACCCTTTAGGACTTTAGAATAATGTGTAGTTTTTCCTCATGAATACTTCTTAAGATATATTATCTTCATAAATGAAAAGTATAACACATGCTTACCACAATCTCTGAAATAATGCAAGAACAATTAAAAGCTGATAAGGTATCCTCCATATTCTGTCTCCATTTACACCCCAAATTTCACTACAATCAACCTGGATATCCCAGTATTATCCTTATACATCTGCTCCTATGCTCAAAGGAAAATACAGACACATACACAGGGGATTTTGGTTGTTATGGTTTTTAAAAAAAAAGTAGGAGATGGATAGATAGATGATAAATACATACATACATACATACATACATATAAAAACACATGAACTAATTCTTTCTCTTCATCTTTTCTAATTTAAAACATCATGGATACCCCTCCAGGTCAGAGGACAAAATTCTAACTCATTCTTTTGAGTGTTTCACAGTATATTCCATGGCATAGTAAACTTGCTTATTGATAAACCATCAGGTTGTCAGATTGTTTTAAGGTTTTTGCTGTTAAATACAATGTAGACATCACTATGAATGGCAGTAAAATCTCTGAAACTTTTCTTCTCCATAAAAGAAATGAAACTTCTGGCAAAAATTATCATCAGTGGGGCACCTGGATGTCTCAGTCAGTTAAACATCTGGCTCTTGGTTTTAGTTCAGATCATGATCTCACAGTTTGTGGGTTTGAGCCCTGCATTGGGCCCTTCTCTCTCTCTCTTTCTCTCTCTCTCTCTCTCTCTCTCAAATAAATAAAAATTATCATCATCAACTTTTCTGGTCTCTGGAAATTAAACAAGTCTTGCAATTGTCCAAGGATAATTTATTCAGGTAAAACAGCTGAATCTCAGTAAGAAAAGAGAGTTTTGTACCATTAAAAAAAACTTTTTTAAGTTTATTTATTTATTTTAAGAGAGAGAGTGAGCATGATTGCAAGCTGGGGAGGGGTGGAGAGAGAGGGAAAGAAAGAGAATCCCAAACAGGCTCCACACTGCCAGCTCAGAGCCCAAAGTGGGCCTCAATCCCATGAACCATGAGATCATGACCTGAGAGTTTTGTGGCATTTTAAACTGCTCTATTCCCATCTCTTCCTCCCTATCTCCTTAATGCCTTGAAAATCAACAGCCCAAAATCATGATAAAAACTAGCAGCCTTGCAAATGCTGTAGGGGGAAGAAGGGAGCTAGTTCTCCAAAGCCCCATTTTCAAAGAATTGTCATGATGGTGTTTGTCAGGTGGTTCTCTAAGAGACCATGTCTTATTTAACCTGACTCATATAAAGTGCAAAGCACACTTTTACCAGAAGTATTTGTGAAAGACAAATCAGTAGCAATTGTTTAACATCATGACTGCCTGAAACAGTGATAAAAAGCAGGCTAACCAAAAAGGTTAAAAGGAAAAGCTGAAGAATGAGATGTCTATAGAAGGCTTTGAAAAGCTATGATGTATTCCTAGGACTCTAGAAGGCCACATCCATGTGTAGGGCTATGTGAATTCCAAGAAAGACTGGACAAGGTCCTGGTCTCTCACCTTTGGGTGACCTTGAGGCTCTGTGCAAACAGCAAGCAATGGTTAAGGCAGACATGCAATTTGCCCCACTGAGTATTGAATGCATATCCCAATGCATAGAAGTCTTTTGGCAAAAGCTGGAATACTTACTGGTTCTAAATGTTTAATGAAATTGTTGCCCAATCATGAACTGACCACTGAGCTAACTGAGCAGATATTTCAGTGACTCGTAGGACAAAGAATAATGATTTTATAAAATTTGTTCAAAAAAGCCAAACCAACAACAACAACAACAACAACAACAACAACAAACAGTAACAACAGTAAACCCTGGGAAGGAGGGAGAATTTAATTTACAGAGTTGCCACAGTATATTATTTAAAATGTCATTTTCCAAAAAATTATAAGACATGCAAAGAAAAGAGAAACAATTGCTCACACACAAGGGGAAAAAAGCAATCAAAAGAAATATATCTGAGGAAGCCCAGACATTAAGCTAACTAAACAAAGACTTTAAATCAGCAAATTTAAATTTGTCCAAATTACTATAAACAATTATACCCAAACAACTAAGGGAAAGTATGAGAATGATATTTCACCAATATAGAATATCAATAAAGAGAATTATTTTTAGAGAGAGAAAGCATGAACAGAGGAGGAGCAGAGGGAGAGGGGGAGAGAGAATCTTAAGCAGGCTTCACACCATGGAGCTTGATGTGAGGTTCAGTCTCACAACCATGACATCATGACCTGAGCAAATATCAAGTCAGATACCCAACTGACTGAGCCACCCAGGCACCCCAAGAGAAATTATTTTTTAAAAGACCAACTCTAGAAGAAAAAAAGTACAAAATTGAAATGAAAATTCACTAGAGGATCTCAACAACAGATTTGAATAGGTAGAAGAATAAATCTGAACTTTGGAAGGTAGGTTAGTAGAGGTAATTGAATATGAGGAACAGAAAGAAAAGGGAATGAAAATTTAAAAAAAAAAAAAAAACAGTACCTTAGAGACCTGTAGAACACCATCAAGTAAATAAACATATGCCTAAGGGGAGTCCAAAAAGTAAAGGGGAGAAAGGAACAAATGGGCAAAGTCTTCCCAAATTTGATGAAAAGCATTAATTTATGCATCCAAGAAGTTCAATGAACTTCAAGTAGAGTTAAAGAAAGCAAGATTTAGACACATCATAATCAAACTTTCAAGAAACAAAGAGATTACCCTGAAAGCAGCGAGAAACTACTCATCACGTACATGAACTCCTCAATAAAATTAACAGCTGATTTCTCATCGAAATCATAAAGACCATGTGATAATAAGATGACACATTTGAAGTGCTGGCAGCCAAGAATTCTATATCCAGCAAAACTGTACTTCAAAAATGAAATAGAAATGAAGACATTTCCACATAAAAACTGAGAGAATGCATTGCTAAGCAGATCTCACATATAAAAAATACTATGGAGACTCATTTGAGTTAAAATGAAAGGACACTAAACAGTAACTCAAATCCAATAAAAAACTAAAGAGTACTAACATAGGTAAATATATAAGACAATAAAAAAGTATTTTTATTACAATTCTTTTTCTTTGCCTACCTAATTTAAAAGGTAATCCATAAAGCAATAATTATGAATAAATCTGTGTTTTTGTTGTATAGATGTAATTTGTATGAAGATAATAGGACAAAAGAGACGGAAGTTATGAAACTGTATAGTAGCAAAGTTTTTACGTACTACTGAAATTATTTGGTATTCATCTGAACAAGATTATAACTTAGTTATAGATTATAGATTAAATCATTGATTATAATTATAACTACTTACAATTTAGGATATTGATTATAATTGCCAGAAAAATAACTTAAAATAACTTTAAAAAGTATAGTTAAAGAAATGGTATGGTATACTTAAATTTTACACTACAAAATATTTATGTAGCACAAAATAAAGCAATTCGAGTAGAGGAACAAAAGATATAGCACATATAAAAAATAGATAGTAAAATGGTAGATACAAATCCTACGTTATCATTAATTACATTAACTGTAAGTGGATAAAAGAGTACAACAAAAGGAGGAGACTGGCAGAATGGATTTTAAAAACATGATCCAACTATATGCCATCTAAAAAGATACATTTTATACATAAAGATGCAACATGTAAATATAAGTATAAAAGAAGATATAACATTGCAACAATAAAAAAAAAGATATGTAGTGGTTATACTAACATCAGATAAAATATATCTTAGAAAAACAAATGCCACTAGAGACAAAGAAGGACATTTTATAATGATAAAAGGGCCAATCAGTCAAAAATATATAAAAATTGTAAACATATAAGCACCTAACATAACATATATGTATCTAACAACAGAGCCTCCAAAATACATAGAGCTGACTGAATTTAAAGGAGAGATGAATGACTCAATAATAACATTTGGAGACTTCAATACCTTACTTCAATACCTTACTTTCAATAATGGAAGAAAAACCCAGAACAAAAAGGAATTAAGCAACACTATTAAACAACTAGACTTTAGAAAATCCACCCAACAATAGCAGAATACATATTTTTCTTAAAAGATGTATGTGGAACATTCTTCATAACAGACCATATGATGGTCTATAAAACAACTCTCAATAAATTTTAAAAGAATAATATTATACAAAATATATTTTCTAAACAAAATTTAATGAAATTAAAAATAAACAAGGAAAGAGACTCAAATATAGAGAACAACTGATGGTTGCCAGAGGGTAGGTGGGGAGATAGGTTGAAATAGGTGAAAGGGATTAAGAGTACACTTATCATGATGATCACTGAGCAATGTAAAAAACTGTTGAGTCATTATATTGTACACCTGAAACTAATATAACAATGTGTTAATTATATTAAATTTAACAATAAATAAATAAATATTAACAACTAATAACAGAAGTTTAGGGGATTCACAAATATGTGAAAGTTAACACATTCTTAAATACCAATGAGTCAAGAAATCACAAAGAAAATACTTTGAGATAATGAACACAAAAATAAAACATGCCAAAATTAGTGGGATGAAGTAAAATCAGTACTCAGAGGTAAATTTTATAGATGGAAATCTCTATATTTAAAAAAAAACAGGGAGAAGCGGCAAAATGGCGGCTTAGGAGGACGCTGGGCTCACCGCGCGTCCTGTTGATCACTTAGATTCCACCTACACCTGCCTAAATAACCCAGAAAACCACCAGAGGATTAGCAGAATGGAGTCGCCGGAGCCAAACGCAGACGAGAGGCCCACGGAAGAGGGTAGGAAGGGCGGCGAGGCGGTGCGCGCTCCACGGACTGGCGGGAGGGAGCCGGGGCGGAGGGGCGGCTCACCAGCCAAGCAGAGCCCCCGAGTCTGGCTTGCAAAAGCTGAGGAGCCTGACAGACTGTGTTCCCACAACAAGCGCGACTTAGCGTCTGGGAGGTCATAAGTTAACAGCTCTGCTCGGAAAGCGGGAAGGCTGGAAGACAAAGGGAGGGAGAGCTGCTGAGCCCCCTGACAACAGAGCTCAGCTTGGTGGGGAACAAAGGCGCTCGCCAGCGCCATCTCCCCCGCCCATCCCCCAGCCAAAATCCCAAAGAGAACCAGTTCCTGCCAGGGAACCTGCTCGCTCCGCGCAAACACCCAATTCTGTGCTTCTGCGGAGCCAAACCTCCGGCAGCGGATCTGACTCCCTCCCGCTGCCACAGAGCCCCTCCTGAAGAGGATCACCTAAGGAGAAGCGATCTAAGCCTGCCCCTCCTGCCCCTGTGCACCTTGCCTACCCACCCCAGCTAATACACCAGATCCCCAGCATCACAAGCCTGGCAGTGTGCAAGTAGCCCAGATGGGTCACACCACCCCACAGTGAATCCCGCCCCTAGGAGAGGGGAAGAGAAGGCACACACCAGTCTGACTGTGGCCCCAGCGGTGGGCTGGGGGCAGACATCAGGTCCGACTGCGGCCCCGCCCACCAACTCCAGTTATACACCACAGCACAGGGGAAGTGCCCTGCAGGTCCTCACCACGCCAGGGACTATCCAAAATGACCAAGCGGAAGAATTCCCCTCAGAAGAATCTCCAGGAAATAACAACAGCTAATGAGCTGATCAAAAAGGATTTAAATAATATAACAGAAAGTGAATTTAGAATAATAGTCATAAAATTTATCGCTGGGCTTGAAAACAGTATACAGGACAGCAGAGAATCTCTTGCTACAGAGATCAAGGGACTAAGGAACAGTCACGAGGAGCTGAAAAACGCTTTAAACGAAATGCATAACAAAATGGAAACCACCAAAACTCGGCTTGAAGAGGCAGAGGAGAGAATAGGTGAACTAGAAGATAAAGTTATGGAAAAAGAGGAAGCTGAGAAAAAGAGAGATAAAAAAATCCAGGAGTATGAGGGGAAAATTAGAGAACTAAGTGATACACTAAAAAGAAATAATATACGCATAATTGGTATCCCAGAGGAGGAAGAGAGAGGGAAAGGTGCTGAAGGGGTACTTGAAGAAATCATAGCTGAGAACTTCCCTGAACTGGGGAAGGAAAAAGGCATTGAAATCCAAGAGGCACAGAGAACTCCCTTCAGACGTAACTTGAATCGATCTTCTGCATGACATATCATAGTGAAACTGGCAAAATACAAGGATAAAGAGAAAATTCTAAAAGCAGCAAGGGGTAAACATGCCCTCACATATAAAGGGAGACCTATAAGACTCGTGACTGATCTCTCTTTTGAAACTTGGCAGGCCAGAAAGGATTGGCACGAGATTTTCAGGGTGCTAGACAGAAAAAATATGCAGCCGAGAATCCTTTATCCAGCAAGTCTGTCATTTAGAATAGAAGGAGAGATAAAGGTCTTCCCAAACAAACAAAAACTGAAGGAATTTGTCACCACTAAACGAGCCCTACAAGAGATCCTAAGGGGGACCTTGTGAGACAAAGTCCCAGAGACATCACTACAAGCATAAAACATACAGACATCACAATGACTCTAAACCCATATCTTTCTATAATAACACTGAATGTAAATGGATTAAATGCGCCAACCAAAAGACATAGGGTATCAGAATGGATAAAAAAACAAGACCCATCTATTTGCTGTCTACAAGAGACTCATTTTAGACCTGAGGACACCTTTAGATTGAGAGTGAGGGGATGGAGAACTATTTATCATGCGACTGGAAGCCAAAAGAAAGCTGGAGTAGCCATACTTATATCAGACAAACTAGACTTTAAATTAAAGGCTGTAACAAGAGATGAAGAAGGACATTATATAATAGTTACAGGGTCTATCCATCAGGAAGAGCTAACAATTATAAATGTCTATGCGCCGAATACCGGAGCCCCCAAATATATAAAACAATTACTCATAAACATAAGCAACCTTATTGATAAGAATGTGGTAATTGCAGGGGACTTGAACACCCCACTTACAGAAATGGACAGATCATCTAGACACACGCTCAATAAAGAAACAAGGGCCCTGAATGAGACATTGGATCAGATGGACTTGACAGATATATTTAGAACTCTGCATCCCAAAGCAACAGAATATACTTTCTTCTCGAGTGCACATGGAACATTCTCCAAGATAGATCATATACTGGGTCACCAAACAGCCCTTCATAAGTTTACAAGAATTGAAATTATACCATGCATACTTTCAGACCACAATGCTATGAAGCTTGAAATCAACCACAGGAAAAAGTCTGGAAAACCTCCAAGAGCATGGAGGTTAAAGAACACCCTACTAACGAATGAGTGGGTCAACCAGTCAATTAGAGAAGAAATTAAAAAATATAGGGAAACAAACGAAAATGAAAATACAACAATCCAAACGCTTTGGGACGCAGCGAAGGCAGTCCTGAGAGGAAAATACATTGCAATCCAGGCCTATCTCAAAAAACAAGAAAAATCCCAAATACAAAATCTAACAGCACACCTAAAGGAACTAGAAGCAGAACAGCAAAGGCAGCCTAAACCCAGCAGAAGAAGAGAAATCATAAAGATCAGAGCAGAAATAAACAATATAGAATCTAAAAAAACTGTAGAGCAGATCAACGAAACCAAGAGTTGGTTTTTTGAAAAAATAAACAAAATTGACAAACCTCTAGGCAGGCTTCTCAAAAAGAAAAGGGAGATGACCCAAATAGATAAAATCATGAATGAAAATGGAATTATTACAACCAATCCCTCAGAGATACAAACAATTATCAGGGAATACTATGAAAAATTATATGCCAACAAATTGGACAACCTGGAAGAAATGGACAAATTCCTGAACACCCACACTCTTCCAAAACTCAATCAGGAGGAAATAGAAAGCTTGAACAGACCCATAACCAGCGAAGAAATTGAATCGGTTATCAAAAATCTCCCAACAAATAAGAGTCCAGGACCAGATGGCTTCCCAGGGGAGTTCTACCAGACATTTAAGGCAGAGATAATACCTATCCTTCTCAAGCTATTCCAAGAAATAGAAAGGGAAGGAAAACTTCCAGACTCATTCTATGAAGCCAGTATTACTTTGATTCCTAAACCAGACAGAGACCCAGTAAAAAAAGAGAACTACAGGCCAATATCCCTGATGAATATGGATGCAAAAATTCTCAATAAGATACTAGCAAATGGAATTCAACGGCATATAAAAAGAATTATTCACCATGATCAAGTGGGATTCATTCCTGGGATGCAGGGCTGGTTCAACATTCGCAAATCAATCAACGTGATACATCACATTAACAACAAAAAAGAGAAGAACCATATGATCCTGTCAATCGATGCCGAAAAGGCCTTTGACCAAATCCAGCACCCTTTCTTAATAAAAACCCTTGAGAAAGTCGGGATAGAAGGAACATACTTAAAGATCATAAAAGCCATTTATGAAAAGCCCACAGCTAACATCATCCTCAACGGGGAAAAACTGAGAGCTTTTTCCCTGAGATCAGGAACACGACAAGGATGCCCACTCTCACCGCTGCTGTTTAACATAGTGCTGGAATTTCTAGCATCAGCAATCAGACAACAAAAGGAAATCAAAGGCATCAAAATTGGCAAAGATGAAGTCAAGCTTTCGCTTTTTGCAGATGACATGATATTATACATGGAAAATCCGATAGACTCCACCAAAAGTCTACTAGAACTGATACAGGAATTCAGCTAAGTTGCAGGATACAAAATCAATGTACAGAAATCAGTTGCATTCTTATACACTAACAATGAAGCAACAGAAAGACAAATAAAGAAACTGATCCCATTCACAATTGCACCAAGAAGCATAAAATACCTAGGAATAAATCTAACCAAAGATGTAAAGGATCTGTATGCTGAAAACTATAGAAAGCTTATGAAGGAAATTGAAGAAGATTTAAAGAAATGGAAAGACATTCCCTGCTCATGGATTGGAAAAATAAATATTGTCAAAATGTCAATACTACCCAAAGCTATCTACACATTCAATGCAATCCCAAAATTGCACCAGCATTCTTCTCGAAACTAGAACAAGCAATCCTAAAATTCATATGGAACCACAAAAGGCCCCGAATAGCCAAAGGAATTTTCAAGAAGAAGACCAAAGCAGGAGGCATCACAATCCCAGACTTTAGCCTCTACTACAAAGCTGTCATCATCAAGACAGCATGGTATTGGCACAAAAACAGACACATAGACCAATGGAATAGAATAGAAACCCCAGAACTAGACCCACAAACGTATGGCCAACTCATCTTTGACAAAGCAGGAAAGAACATCCAGTGGAAAAAAGACAGCCTCTTTAACAAATGGTGCTGGGAGAACTGGACAGCAACATGCAGAAGGTTGAAACTAGACCACTTTCTCACACCATTCACAAAAATAAACTCAAAATGGATAAAGGACCTAAATGTGAGACAGGAAACCATCAAAACCTTAGAGGAGAAAGCAGGAAAAGACCTCTCTGACCTCTGACCTTAAGAAACTAAAAAAAGAAGAACAAAAGGAAAGCATAAGGAAGGGAGAAATAATAAAGACAGAAATAAAATTAGTTGAAAAAAGAATAGAAAAAACATAAACAAGCCAATAAATCAAAAGTTATTTCTTTAAAAGATGAGCAAAATTGATAAACCTTTTGCTGGAATGACCAATAAAAAAAGAAAGACTCAATAGTTAAAATTAGGAATACAAAAGGAGATATTACTGTCTATCTTAATTCTTACTGACAGATTAAAATTATAAGAAAATACTACAAGCAATTATAAGGGCAACAAATTACATGACCTAGATGAAATAAGTAAATTCCTAGAAAGACACAAACTACCAAAACTGACGTAAGAAGAAATAGAAATTCTTTTTTTTTTTTTCAACGTTTATTTATTTTTGGGACAGAGACAGAGCATGAACGGGGGAGGGGCAGAGAGAGAGGGAGACACAGAATCTGAAACAGGCTCCAGGCTCTGAGCCATCAGCCTAGAGCCTGATGCGGGGCTCGAACTCACGGACCGAGAGATCGTGACCTGGCTGAAGTCGGACGCTTAACCGACTGTGCCACCCAGGCACCCCAGAAATAGAAATTCTTAATAGAATTACAACAAATAGATAACTCAGTAATCAAAAAACTTCTCACAAGGAAGTGACCAGTACAAGGTGGTCTCACTGGCAAATACTACCAAGCTTTTAAAGAATAATTAACACAAATTCTTCACAAACTCTTCCAAAATAATGGAAAATAAAGGAATAATTCCCAACTCAATATATGAGGCCAATGTGAGCCTGATACCAAAACCAAAGACAACAGAAGAACACTTTAGATCAATATTCCTCATAAACATAGATGAAACAATCCTCAACAAAATATCAGCAACTTGAATCGAGCAACATATAAAAAGAATTATATACCATAACCAAGTTGGATTTATTCCAGGAATACAAGGTTGGCTTAAATGAAAATCAATCAATGTAATAAACCATATCAATAGAAAAAAAGGACATAAGCCATATGATCATCTCAAAAGATTCAGGAAAAGCATTTGACAAAACCAAATGCCTTATCAGAATAAAAGCATGAGACAAATAAGAATCCTTTTCCTCTGGAAAAAGGAATTTATGAAAAACCTACAGATAACATCACAATTAATGCTAAAAGAATGAATACTTTCCCCCTATGATTAAGAACAAGACAAGGATATCTGCTATCACTGCTTCTCTTCAACATTGTTCTGCAGTTCTTGCCAGGGCAATTAGGCAAGAAATAAAAAGCATCCAGATTAAAAAGAAAAAAAAAATAAATCTACCTATATTTGCACTTGACATACACAGCCTTGTACACACACACACACACACACACACACACACACACTAATAAACATGTTCAACAAAGTTGCAGGATACAAAATCAACATCAAATTAGTTGTATTTCTACACACTAGCAATAAGCAATGTAAAAATGAAACCAGAAAAACATCCCATTTACAAAAGGATCAAAAATAATAAAATATGTAGGAGTAAATGAAACAAAATAATTTCAAGTTTTGTAAACTGAAAACTACAAAACATCATTGAAGAAGTTTTTAAAAGACCCAAATGGGGTGCCTGGGTGACTCAGTTGGTTAAACATCCAACTTCAACTTAGGTCATGATGTCACAGTTCGTGGATTCAAGCCCTGCATTGGGCTCTGTGCTGACAGCTCAGAGCCTGAAGCCTCCTTCGGATTCTGTGTCTCCCTGTCTCTCTGCTCCTCCCCCATTCATGTTCTGTCTCTGTCTCTAAAACATAATAAATAAAAGTTAAAAAAATGTTTCAAGACCCAAATAAACAAAAAGACATCCCATGTTCATGAAATGAGTTAATATTGTTAAGAAGGCAATAGTCTCCCAATCAATCTATAGATTCAACACAATTTATTAAAATTCCAGCTGTCTTTAATTCAGAAATTGATAAAATGTCTTAAAATTCATAAGGAAATCCAAGGGTCAAGATAGCCAAAGATTCCTGAAAAAGAACCAAGTTGGAGGATACACACTTCCCAATTTCAAGCATTCTACAAAGTTTTAGCAACCAAGACAGTGTGGTACTGGCATAAAGCTAGACATACAGATCAATGGAATAGAGTTGGGAGTCCAAAAATAAACACACATATTTACGAGCAGTTGATTTTTGACAAATGTGCATAGATAATTCAATGAGGGTAAGTAATCTTATCAACAAATGGTGTGGAAAAATAAATGGTGTGGAACAACTGATATCCACTTATTCATGAAGTTGGACCCCTTCCTTACACCATACAAAAAAATAAATAAATAACTCTCTGTGGATCATAGACCTAAATGCATTAGTTAAAGCTGTCAATGCCTTAGAAGAAAACAAGATAAACCTTTGTGACTTGGGTTAGGCAAAGCATTCATAGATACAACACTGAAAGCCCAAGTGACAAAAGTAAAAACAGATAAACTGACTTCATCAAAATTAAAAACTTTCAGCCATGATGGTGGAGTAAGAGGATCCTAAGCTCACCTCATCCCACGGATAGGTTACACAGAGAGATAACACTCCCATCAGTGTAAATAACCTGGAAAATGACCTGAAGTCTGGGAGAACAAACTCCACAACTAACAGTAGAGAAGAGGCCACATTGAAGAGGGTAGGAAGGGTACAATGGGAAGATAAATGTACTGTGGCTGTCTGTGGATGGGAGGGAGCCTAGAACACAGAGAATATTGGAAACAGATTATAACACCAGAGAGCCTGCACAGAGAAGACAAATCCCCAAAACATTTGGCTTTGCAAACTAGAAGGGCCTAATTTTGTAAGTTCTTACAACCCTCAGACTTAAAGACTGGGACTTTAAAAATCAGAGCAGGGCTCTGGAAGACTGTAGAAGATGTTAGGAAGAGGAGTTCCTGCTCTTAAAGAGACAGCATGACAGACCACAGAGATACAGTATACAACAGCATACAAATAGCAGTTTGAAAAACAGAGATCCCCCGACAAAATCAACCCAAGGAGGTCCACAACAAGAAACAATAGTAATCAAAATGGCAAAAAAAAAAAAAAAGTAATGATAAAGAAAAAAAATCTCAAAGCAGCAAGAGAAAAGAAGAAAGCTACATACAAGGGAAATGCCAGAAGTCTATCAGGGGATTTTTTCAGAAGAAACTTCGCAGGCTGGAAGGGAGAGAGTCATGATACATTCAAAGTTCTGAAAGGGAAAAATCTGCAGCCAAGGATTCCATGTACAGCAAGCCTACCATTCAGAATAGAAGGCAAGATAATGAGTTTCTCAGACGAATAAAAACTAAATCAATTCATGACCACCACCATCTC
Organism: Felis catus; assembly: GCF_018350175.1. Classification (NCBI taxonomy): domain Eukaryota; kingdom Metazoa; phylum Chordata; class Mammalia; order Carnivora; family Felidae; genus Felis; species Felis catus. The sequence continues at coordinate 27,256,006 of NC_058372.1, read as the reverse complement.
TACAAGAAATATTAAAGGGGACTCTTTGAGTGGAAAAAAACACCATAAGCAAGAGTTAGAATGTAGAAAGCACAAAATCAGTAAAAAGTAAGGATATCTGTAAAAACCAGTTGAGAGACTCTCAAAATAAAAGTATGTACAGTACGACACCATATACCAAAAACATGAGGGAGACAGGAGTAAAGAAAAGGCTCAAACTTAGGCAACCATCAACTTCATATAAACTGCTTGCTATATGCAGATGTTATATACAAACCTAAAGCGAACCACAAATAAAAAAACAGAAATAGATATGCAAAAAAAAAAAAAGATAGAAATCCAAGTATACCACTAAAGAACACTAGCAAACAAGGAAAGAGAGCAAGGGAGGAAGGATCAGAGAAATACTACCAACACTCCCTCCAAAAAATAAGTAACAAAATGGCAATAAATACATACTTAACAATAATGACCTTGAATTTAAATGGACTAAACACTCCAATCAAAAGATATAGAGTGACAAATAGGATAAAAAAACAAGACCCGTCTATATGCTGTCTGCAAGAGATTCATTTTAGTCCCAAAGACACCTGCAGGGGCGCCTGGGTGGCTCAGCCCATTAAGCATCCGACTTTGGCTCAGGTCATGATCTTGCAGTTCATGAGTTTGAGCCCTGCCTCAGGCTCTGTGCTGACAGCTCAGAGCCTGGAGCCTGCTTCAAGTTCTGTGTCTCCCTCTCTCTGCCTTTCCCTCACTCACTCTCTATCTCTCTCTCTAAAAAATAAATAAAAATTTTAACAAAAGACACCTGCAGATTGAAAGTGAGGAGATGGAGAAACATTTATCATGCAAATGGATATCAAAAGAAAGTTGGGGAGAAATATTTATATTGGACAAATAGATTTTGAAATAAAGACTATAAAAAGAGACAAAGATGGACATTATAAATAAATAAAGGGGACAACCATCAAGAAGATATACCAATTATAAATATATATGCACCCAATATGAAACCACCAAAATACATAAAATGGTATTAAACAAATAAAAAGTAACTAACTGATAGTAATACAATAAGATTAGGGGACTCTAACACCTCACATACATCAATGTACAGAGTATACAATCAGAAAATCAATAAGGAAATAATGACTTTGAATGACAAACTAGACCAGACGGATTTAACAGATACATTCAGAACATTCAATCCTAGAACAGCAGAATGAACAATCTTTTCAAGTGCATGTAGAACATTCTCCAGAATAGAACACTTATTAGACCACAAAACAAATCTCAACAAATTCAAAAACTTCAGTCATACCATCCATCTTTTCTGACCACAACACTATGAGACTAGAAATCAACCACAAAAGAAAATATCTGCAGAGTACAAATACATGGAGGTTAAAAACATGCTACCAAACGATGAATGGGTCAACCAAGAAATCCAAGAAGAAATAAAAAATGACATGGGGAAAAACAAAACTAAAAACACAACAGTCCAAAATCTGGAATGTTGCAAAAGCAGTTCTCAGAGGGAAGTTTATAGCAATGGGCCTACCTACAGAAGCAAGAAAAATCTCAAACAACCTAACCTTACACCTAAAGGAGCTAGAGAAAGAACAAACAAAACCTAAAGCAAATAAAAGAAATGAAATAATAAAGATCAGAGCAGAAATGAATGAGCAGAAACTGAAAAAAACAACAACAATAGAACAGATCAATGAAACTAGAAGCTGATTTGTTGAAAAGATCAACAAAATTGATAATCCTCTAGCCAGACTCACCAAAAAAAAAAAAAAAGAGATAGAGAAAAAGGACTCAAAAACGAAGAGAAGAAATCATTGACACCACAGAAATACAATTATGAGAATATTATGAAAAATTATATTCCACCAAACTGGACAACCTACCAGAAATGGATACATTCCTAGAAACATAACTTACCAAAACTGAATCAGGAGGAAATAGAAAATTTGAACAGATTGCCAGCAATAAAATTGAATCAGTAATCAAAAAAACTTTCAATGAGCAAAAGCCCAGGACCAGTCTGTTTCACAGGTGAATTCTACCCAACATTTAAAGAAGAGTTAACAACTATTATGCTCAAACTATTCCAAAAAATAGAAGGATAAAAACTTCTTAATTCATTCTATGAGGCCAGTATTGTCTGATACTAAAACCAGATAAACACACCACACAAGAGAACTATAGACAAATATCTCTGATGAACAGATGCCAAAGTTCTTAACAAAATATTGGCTAACCAAATTAATGATACATTACCAAATTCATTCACCACAATCAAGTGATATTTATTGCTGGTTGCAAGAATGGTTTAATGTTCACAAATCAATCAACATAATACATCATATTAATAAGAGAAAAGATGAAAACCATATGATCATTTCAATAGACACAGAAAAAAACATTTAACAAAGTACAACATTCATTCATGATAAAAACCCTCAACGAAGTAGGTTAGGAGGGAACATACCACAGTGTAATAAAGAGCTTATATGAAAAATGCACAGTGAACATAGGGAAATAGGGAAAAGCTTGACAGCTGACAGCTGACAAGACAAGGACGTCCACTCTCACAGCTTTTATTCAACATAGTACTGGAAGTCCTAGCCACAGCAATCAGACAACAAAATAAAATAAAAGGCATCCAAGTTGATAAGACAGAAATAAAACTTTCACTATTTGCAAATGACAAAGTTTCATATAGAAAACCCTAAAGACTCCACCAAAAAGCTATTAAAACTGAAACATAAATTCAGGAAAATCACAGGATACAAAATCAATTACAGAAATCTGTTGCATTTCTATATACTTATACTGAAGAAGCAGAAATAGAAATTAAGAAAACAATCCCATTTACAGTTGCACCAAAAATAATAAAATATCTAAGAATAAACTTGACCGAGGAGGTGAAAGACCTGTACTCTTTAAACTACAAAACATTGATGAAAGAAATTGAACTTGACACAAAGAGATAAAAAGACATCCAGTGCTTATTGGTTGGAAGAACAGATATTGATACAATGCCTATACTACCCAAAGCAATCTACAGATTAAATGCAGTTCCTATGAAAACACTAACGGGATTTTTCACAGAGCTAGAACAAACAATCCTAAAATTTATATGGAACCACAAAAGTCCCCAAATAGTACAAATAATCTTGAAAAAGAAAAACAAAACTGAGGGCAGCACAATTTTAGACTTCAAGTTATATTACAAGGCTGTAGTAATACAAAAATATGGTACTGGCACAACAATAAACACATAAATCAGTGGAACAGAAAAAAATCCCACAATTAATTGATCAATTAATCTTCAGTAAAGAAGAGTATGCAATGGGACAAAGAAGTTGCTGCAGCAAATAGTGTTGGGAAAACTGGAAAGCTACATGCAAAAGAATGAACCTGAATCGCTTTCTTATCCCATACACAAAAATAAATCCAAAATGGATTAAAGACCTAAATATGAGACCTGAAACCATAAAAATCCTAGAAGAGAACACGGGCAGTAATTTCTCTGACATCAGCCATAACAACATCTTTCTAGATATGATTCCTGAGGCAAAGAAAACAAAAGTAAAAATAAACTATTGACATTGCATCAAAATAAAAAGCTCCTGCCCAGCAAAGGAAACTATCAAGAAAGCTAAAAGGCAACCTACAAAATGGGAGAAGATATTTGTAAATGATATATCCAATAAAGGATTAGTATAATCCAATAAAAATAGGCAGAAGACATTGAACAGATATTTCTTCAAAGAAGACATTCAGATGGCCAACAGACACAGGAAAAGATGCTCAACATCACTCATTATCAGAGAAGCAAAAATCAAAACCACAATGAGACTCCTGTCAGAATGGCTAAAATCGAAATCACAAGAAACAAAAAGTGCTGGTGAGGATGTGGGGGAAAAGGGACCCTCCTGGACTCTTGGTAGGAATGCATACTGGTGCAACCACTGGTGGAAGATGGTATGGAGGTTCCTCAAAAAATTGAAAATAGAACTACCTTAAGATCCAGCAATAACATTACTGGGCATTTACCTAAAGAATATGAAACACTAATCTGAATAGCTTGCATAGCTCCTTAAAATTTGAATTCAAACTTTTGGCTTTGTACCATCACTTAACATGACTGGAACTTGATAGGTATCAAAAAATGCTAGTTGAATTGAATTCACAGGTTTGGAAAAAGACAGATTAGGAACTGAAAAAAATAAGTCCATTTCCTGAAATTAATGGAACTAGATTGATCTGGCCTAGTCATAATTCTATAGCAGTGGTTCTCACACAACTTTTTAGTCTTAGGACCTCTTTACTCCCTTAAAAATGTACCCCCAGAAGCATTTGTGTAGGTGGTTTATATCTATCAGCTTTTACTGTATTCAAATTAAAACTGTTGATTAATTTTTAAATAACAACAATAAACCCATTCATGTTAGCATAAATAAAATACTTTATGAAAAATTACTATATTTTCAAAAAAACATAGTGATCATGGTGGCATTATTTTATATTTTTGTAAATCCCTTTAATGACTTGTTCAACAGGAGACAATTTGAGTCTCCTGTCTGTGTTGCATTCCCTCTTGGCAATATGTTATTCTGTTTCAAGTGTATGAAATAGATCCAGTCTCACATAGGTACATAGTTGGGAAAGGGATAATATTTTAATTGCCTTTTCAGGTAATTGTGGATGTTCTTCTTCTATACTACAATGAACCTTGCCAAGTAGCACTTTCTTAAGGCTTAGCCACAATGTGGAATCTGAAATCATATCAATGTACTTTTAACTCTGTTACATAAAAATCTACTGTTGTATCTTGCATAATTTTGTAACATCATGCATTGGTCATTCAGAAAAGTTGATTCACTGAGGTATAGAGATTTTCTAAATTTGACATATTTCATTATACAAATATTTTTAAATAACATTTGTTAATATCACCACTGATTTTAACTAAAAATTGTTTGACTTTTAGGAATTATTAAGCTCACAGTGGTGAGGAAAAGTTCCTAATTTTCACTAGAAAGCTAAAATTTTATCAATGACAATAAATACAGTCAGATATTGTTTCCCTAGAAGTGACAGGCTCACTTCATTCCTTTTCAATAAAAATTTTGCCAAATACTTAAGTTAAAATAACCACTTTGCCGACACTCTTTCAAGTAAAAATGATGTTCCATGAAAAATAAAAACTAATTCAGCTGGTAACTCAATTTTTCTTTGATGTTTCAAGTATTTATTTAAATTCTATTTAGTGAACATATAGTGTAATATTAGTTTCAGAAGTAGAATTTAGTGATTCATCATTTACATATAAGATCTACATTCATCACAAGTGATGTATCACAAGGGGGGGCATCGCAAGTGCCCTCCTTAATACCCATCACCCATTTAGCACATCCCCTCATCCTCCAGCAATTCTCAATTCGTTCTCTATACTTAAGACTCTTTTATGGTTTACCTCCATTTTTTTTCTTTCCCTTATGTTCATTCATTTTGTTTCTTGAATTCCACATATGAATGAAATCATATGGTATTTGTCTTTCTATTATTTTGCTTAGCATAATACACTCTAGCTCCACCCACATCATCGCAAATCGAAAGATTTCATTCTTTTGATGGCTGAGTATAGTCATATACTATAGATATAGATATATCCTCCATTTCAGTTGAATATGCAGTAGAAAGTATTTATGTGTACTTCACATTTTGTCATACAGAGTGTGTAAGAGATATGTAAATCAGGGTTGAGATTTCATAAAATTAAATTAATAATATTTACTTTTTCATCCAGACAGTTTTAAGGTAACCTGACTTTTTTTTTAAAAACTGTGAGTGTGGTATAAAGAATATATTGACTGCTACTACAGTACAGTTCCATGTCACCATGAATGCAAATGTCCACACAGTTGTTCCAGTACAAACCATGAGATTCAAAAAGGTGGTTTTTTTTAATCCAGCACTCACATAAAAGAAGGCTTCTTTTATGATCACTGATCTAATACCAGATAAATACAAGCAAAACAATAAGTCCAATGTCCATTTATAAGATAAAAGTAGAATTGTGCAGGCAAGTCATTAATTCAATCTTCATTTTTGCAACAAAAACTTTAACACAAATTACAGTATTGTTGGAAAGTGGCAGTGCCACAACTTCTTTCACTGACTTTTCAGCCAGCAGATATTCAACAAAGTCAACTGTGGAAGGCTTTATTCTTCCCTAAGCTATCGTGTGTACTTTTCCAGACTATGTAATATAATTTATTCTGTAAGATGCTCCTGTTGCTTTTTCATTTCTAGTTTGAAAAGCTGTAACAAGCAATTTTTAGGTTTGAGCCTGATGCAGGGCGGGAACTCACAAACCATGAGATCATGACCTGAGCTGAAGTTGGACACTTAACTGACTGATCCACTCAGGGGCCCCAACAATTTTTAGTTTTTAAAAGAACTCATGTCTACGTTTAAGATATTCTATTACTTGGGGCACCTGAGTGGCTTAGTGGGTGAAGCGTCCAACTTCAAGCTCAGGTCATGATCTCACGGTTGGTGAGCTGGAGCTCCTCATAGGGCTCTGTGCTGACAGTACAGAGACTGGAGCCTGCTTTGGATTGTGTGTTTCCCTCTCTCTCTGCCCCTACCTATCTGCTCACACTCTGTTGCCCTCTCTCTCACACAAAAATAAATAAACATTAACATTTTTAAAAATATTCTATTATTTTATCTTTGAACTCTGAATGGTAGGTCCAAAAATGATATCACAATATTACTGACACTATAATATAATTTGAAATTTTTCTATTGCATTAAACACAGTAATGTAAATTCTTATTCTATGGACTGAGGAGGAAATAGCTTTTATCATATTTTCATTTCTCAACTTCAATTTTCAGCCAGCTTCTTTGGATTATGATTTTCCTTTCATGAGTGAGAGAACACCCTGATATATCAATTTATTCTTTACAGCACCATTCTACATAAATGGAGAAGTTGCTCTTGAGAAAGCAAATCTTCTAATCTCTCTTTTTCAATCGAATGATCGATCTTAAATGTAACAAAAATATATTATAAATAGATTTCATTCCAGTAGATAAATTATAGAAGAGTGAGTTTTAATTATAAAATTAAAAATTTTTTCAGAAAAAAGTAAAATATTACTGAAACAAAAAATAAAAGTATACTTACTTTTTGTTGTATTTCTGTATAGGAAACTTGATGTTTCTTTTCTTTGTTTTTTTTTTCTTTTCTTTTCTTTTCTTTTGACAAATGATGGCAGACAATGTTGTGTTATTGTTCTCTGACTTTTAGCGGCATTGAACATTTTTATATATACTTTTCCATATTTTTTTTCACTAAATTATTTAACAAATTTAGATTGTCTTTTTCTTAATAACATATAAAATTGTATTTACCCTATTGTAATTAATACTGTTATCTTTTGATCGTGTTAGGTTTCTTCCTTTCATTACTGAAGCTTTTTAGTACTTATATAATTATATAATTAAACCTGTCAATTTTTCCTTTATATTTATGCATTTCTTATATTGCTTTGGATGTCATCTTTATCATGATATTATACAACTATTTTTAATACCTTATTTTAGTTTTTTATTTTACATTTATATATTTAAACTGTCTGAAGTTGATGATTATTTATGGTGTTATGAATGATTGTTTTCTTCCACATGGATAGCCACTTTTATCAGCACTATTTATTAAATAATTTTGTTCTCTGTCAGTAAGATGACACGCTACCTTTAACATTAATGAAGTTCCTTCAGAACATAGAACTACAAAAACAACTAAAAAGCAGTTAACAAAATTGCAATAAGTATGAAGCTATCAATAATTAAATGTAAATGGACTAAATGCTCCAACCAAAAGACAGGGTGGATGAATGGATTAAAAACAAAACAAGACCCATCTATATGCTGCCTATAAGAGACATTTCAGACCTAAAGACACACAGACTGATAGGAAAGGAATGGGAAAGATTCCACACAAATGGAAATGAAAATAAAGCTGGGGTAGAATATTTATCAGAAAAAAATAGACTTTTAAAATAAAGACTGTAACAAGATACAAAGAAGGGCATTACATAATGATAAAGGGATCAATCCTATAAGAGAATATAATAATTATACCAACAAATAAATATCTATTCACCCAACATAGGAACACCTAAATATATAAATCAAATATTAACAGACATAAAAGTAGAAATTTAAAGTAATACAATAACATTACAGGACTTTAATACCCCACTTACAACAATGAATAGATCAACCAGAGAGAAAAACAGTAGGAAAATGGTTTCTTTGAATAACACATTAGACCAGATGGACTTAACAGATATAAAGAAAACATTCCATTTGAAAACAGCAGAATACACATTTTTGCCAAGGCACATGAAACATTCTCTAGGATAGATCACAAGTAAGACCACAAAACAAATCTCAATAAATTTAAGAAGATTAAAATCATATCAAAAATCTTTTCCAATCAACACAGGGTGAAACTAGAAATAAAATACAAGGAAAGGAATTGGAAAACAAAAACAAAAACAAAAACAAAAACACATGAAGCCTAAACAACATGCTACTAAACAATGAATGTGTCAAGGAAGATATCAAAGAGAATATCAAAATATATCTTGAGACAAATTAAAATGGAAATACAATATTCCAAAATCTATGGAGTGCAGCAAAAGGAATGCAGCTCTGAGAGGGAATTTATATCAATACAAATCTACCTTAAAAAGAAAAAACAAGAAAAACTCAAACAAACAAAATAACTTTACATCTAAAGGAACCAGAAAAATAAAAGGACATACCAAACCTAAAGTTAATAGATGGGAAAAAATAATAAAGATTGGAGTGGAAATAAATGAAATAGAGACAAAAAAGTGGAAAAGATCAATGAAATTAACAGCTGGTTCTTTGGAAAAATAAACAAAATCGGGGTGCCTGAGTGGCTAAGTCAGTTAAGTGACCAACTCTTGAATTCCACTCAGGTCATGATCTCACGGTCTGTGAGATTGGGCCCGCATTGGGCTCTGTGCTGGCAGGGCAGAGCTTGCTTGGGATTCTCTCTCTCTCCTGTCTTTCTTTGCCCCTCCCTTGCTTCTGCTCTCTCTGACTCTGTCAAAATAAATAAACATTAAAAAAATAAACAAAATTGGTAAACCATTAATCAAACCCATAAAGAAAAACAGAGAGCTCAAATAAATAAAATGAGAAATAAAGAGAAGTTACAACCAGCACCACAGAAATACAACAGATTATAAGAGACTACTACATATAACACTGTATGTTAACTTTGCTGGAATTAAAATAAAACAAACAAAAAAAAGAGACTGCTACAATTATACTCCAACAAATTGGAAAACTTAGAAGAAATGGATAAATTCCTAGATACCACAATTTTCCAAGACTAAATCAAGAAGAAATAGAAAATCTGAACAGAGTGATTATTAATAATGAATTTGATTCAGTAATAAAAAAAAAAAAACTCCCAACAAACAAAAGCTCAGGACCAGACGGCTTCACAGGTGCATTCTACCAAACATTCAGAAAAGCATTAATGCCTATTCCTCTCAAAATATTCTAAAAAATGTGAAGAGAAAGAAATGCTTCCAAACTATTTCTACAAGTTACCATTATGCTGATACAAAAACCAGATAAAAATACAAAAGAAAAGAAAAAAGAAAAGAAAAGAAAAGAAAAGAAAAGAAAAGAAAAGAAATGAAACTAGGAGGGAGGAAGGAAGGAAGGAAGGAAGGAAGGAAGGAAGGAAGGAAGGAAAGAAGGAAGAAAGGAAGGAAGAAAGTTACAGGCCAATATCCATGATAAACATAGATGTAAAAATATTCAACAAAATATTAGCAAACAAAACTCAATAAAACATCAAAAGAATCATACACCATGATCAAGTAAAATCTTCTCCAGAGATGCAAGGATGGTTCAACTGTCACCAATAAATCAACATAATAAGTCATATTAATAAAATGAAGGATAAAAATGATATGACCATGTCAATAGATGCTGCAAAAAGCATTTGACAAAATTAAACATTAATAATTGATAAAAAGTCTCAACAAAGTGGCTATATAAGGAATGCAGCTCAACATAATAAAGGCCAGAAATGACAAGCACACAGCTATCACACTCAATGGTAAAAAGCTAAAAACTTTTCCTCTAAGACCAGGAATAAGACAACAATACCCACTTTTGTCACTTTCATTCAACCTAGCCCTGGAAGCCCTGGCCAGAGCAATCAGACAAGAAAAAGAAATAAAAAGCATTTGAATTGATAAGGAAGTAGTAAAACTGTCATTATTTGCAGATGACATAATATTATATTGGAAAGTCCTAAATATTCCACCAAAAAACCTATTAGAAATAACAAATTAATTCACTGAAGTTGTAAGATACAAAATTAATATACAGAAATCTGTTGTGTTTCTATATACTAATAATAAACTATCAAAAGAGAAATTAAGAAAACAATCCCATTTATAATTGCATCTTATAAATGCAACAATAAAATACCTAGGAATAAATTTAACCAAGGAGGTGAAAGCTCTACTCTGAAACCTGTAAGACATGGATTAAAGAAATTGAAGACAACACAAATAAATAAAAAGATACACTGTGTTCATGGATTGGAAGTATTACTATTATTAAAATGTCTATATTACCAAGATTAATCTATACATTGATTGTAATCCCTATCAAAATTCCAATGGTATTATTCACAGAAATAGAATAAATAACCATAAAATGGAACCACAAAAGACCCCAAATAGCCAAAGCAATCTTGAGAAAAGAACAAAGCTGGAGGTAGTATGCGACCTGATTTCAAACTACACTACAAAACTATAGTAATCAAAACAGTATGGTATTGGCATAAAAACAGATACATATATCAATGGACTAGGATAGAGAGTCCAGAAATAAAATCCATGCTCATATAGTCAAATGATCTGTAACAAAGGAGCAAGTATATACAATGAGGAGAAGACAGTCTCTTCAATAACTATATTTGGAAACCTGCAAAAGAATAAAACTGGACCATTTTCTTACACCATGTACAAAAATAAACTCCAAATGGATCAAAGACTGGGGCTCCTGGGTGGCTCGGTCAGTTAAGTGTTCAACTTCAGCTCAGGTTGTGATCTCACAGCTGGTGAGTTCAAGCCCCTCATCAGGCTCTCTGTTGTCAGCATGGAGCTGGCTTCAGATCCTTTTTTCCCCTCTACCTCTGTCCCTCCCCCACTCACCCTCTCTCTCCCTCAAAAATAAATAAACATTTAAAAAAATGGATCAAAGATTAAAATGTAACCCCTGAAACGACAAATTTCCTAGAAAAAAAATAGGCAGTAAGCTCCCTGACATAGATCTTGGCGATGATTTTTTTCTGTTTAACACCAAAAGCAAAAGAAACAACAGCAAAAGTAGTCAAATAGTACTACTTCAAACTAAACAGTTCTTGCACAGTGAAGGACATCGTCAACAAAATGAAAAGTTAACCTACTGAATGGGAGAAGACATTTGCAAATAATATATCCAATAAAGGATTAACATTATATATATATATACATATATATACATATATGTATACATAATATATATACATATATGTATACATATATGTGTGTGTGTGTGTGTGTGTGTGTGTGTGTAAAGAACTTATACAACTCAACACTAAAACACTAGGAATCCAATTAAAAAATGGGCAGAGGACATAAATGGATGTTTTCCAAAGAAGACATACAGATGGCCAACAGGTACATAAAAAGAGGGTCTACATCATTAATCATCAAGGAAATGCAAATCAAAACCACAATGAGATATCACCTTATATCTGCTAGAATGGCTATTGTGAAAACGACTAGAAATAACAAGGGTTGGTGAAGATGTGGAGAAAGGGAACCCTTGTGTACTGTTAGTAAGAATATACATTGGTATGGCCACTAACAAGAAACACTAAGGAGGTTCCTCAAAAAATTAAAAATAGAACTACCGTATGGTATAGCATTTCCACTTTTGGGTGTTTATCTGAAAAAATGAAAACAAACTCAAATAGTTATATGCATGCCCATGTTTGTTGAAGTATTGTTTGCAATAGCTAAGCTATAGAAGACTATAAGTGTCTACCTTGGATGAATGGATAAAGAAAGTGTTACACACACACACACACACACACACACACACACACACACACACACTGGGATGTTACTCAACCATAAAAATAAAATGAAATCTTGCCTTTTGTGAAAACATGGATGGACCTAGAAGGGTCCTATGCTAAATGAAATAAGTCAGACAGAGAAAGACAAATACCATATGATTTCACAGATGTGCAATCTAAAAAAATCAAAACAAATGAACAAACAAAACAAAACAGAAAGGGACTAAAAACTACAAAGAAAAAATAAGTGGTGTCCAGAAAGGAAGTAGTGGGGGATGGGCAAAATAAGTGAAAGAGATTAAGAGGTACAAATTTACTGTTATACAGTAAAAAAGTCATGGGGCGGGGGGTGCCTGGGTGGCTCAGTAGGTTAAGTGTCCGACTTCGGCTCGGGTCACGATGTCACGGTTCTTGGGTTTGAGCCCTGCATCAGGCTGTGTGCTGACAGCTTAGGGCCTGGAGCCTGTTTTGGATTCTGTGTCTCCCTCTCTCTCTGCCCCTCCCCCACTCGCACTCTGTCTCCCTCTGTCTCAAAAATAAATAAACATTAAAAAAGTCACAGGAATGTAAAGTATAGCACAAGGAATATAGTCAATATATTGTAATAACTTTGTATTGTGACAGGTAGTAACTACAATTATTGTGGTGATCATTTTGTAATTTACGTAAATGTTGAGTCACTGTATTGTACACCTGAAATTAATATGAGATTGTAATTAACTATATGGCAAAAATTAACTAAAATTCCTTCAGGGGTGCCTGGGTGGCTCAGTTAGTAGAGTGTCTGACTCTTGATTTTGGCTCAGGTCATGATCCCAGGATTATGGAAGCAAGCCCCCACCAGGCTCCTGCACTGAGCGTGGAGCCTGCTTAGGATTCTGTCTCTCCCTCTTACCCTTGTCTGAGCATGTGCATACACTCACTCCCATGAACAAACAAACAAACAAACAAACAAATAAATAGAAGTCCCTTCATACACTTGGATCTGTCTCTTTAGTTTTGAATTTGTTCCACTAATGCATTTGCCTATTCCTGTGCTCATATCACACCATACCTCCATAGTAAATTTTAATAATATGCAGGGTATAACCCTGCTCACTAATCTTCATTATCAGAAATTTCATCTCAGGCCTCAGGCCTTTATTTTTTTATACAGATGTTAGACTTATCACTAAATTCTACTCCTGAAACCAATATTTCAATGTATGCTAACTAAAATTTAAATTAAAAAATGAAATAAAAAAATAAAATGAAAATTTAAAAACCAATGGGATTTTGTTAAAATTGAATTTAATTTAGGAAGAATTATTGCTTCATTCATTCATTCATTCATTCATGTACTATTACCATATTCATCAGGTTTTATATTCTGTTCTTTGATAAAATATTATGGTTTTCAAAAATACAGCTTATTTTGATTTTGCTTATCCTTGTGTATAACTTTTGTCGCAGTGAATAATATTTTTCCTCCTTATTTTTATACTAAATGTCCTGTTCAGTGCTAACTTTGGTGTTAAGTCTCGTGGATTTTCTATGTATATAAGCATTTTATTTTCAATTAGTGCTGCTTTCTTTTTTATTAATGCTGAATATGAGAAATTACATTCACATCTCTATCTAATTACATATTTTAGGAGAGATATTCTTAATATTTTGCAATGTAAATAATTTGAAGAATAGTTTCTGGTAAAGGACACTTCAGGTTTTGAAATAACAGTGTATGAAGATCATAGTAGATATAACAGGAAATAACCAGTAAGAACACAGAAGTACTAAGAAGTGAGTTAATATCTGAAAATGCACATATGTACACATTTATCCCACTAATTTAGTACATTCCTATGAATGAAAGAGTATATTAGCATACATTTTATTAGCTATCTGAGTAATGACATCTTCACATGCCATGTTGCCTCCTGAAAACACAATAACTTGTGTGAAGATGATATTAAAAAGAGTAAATATTATCTTATTATAATTATGAAAATAGTTTTGACCTTGAAGACCCCCTGAAAGGGTCCCAAGAACCCCAGGGTTCCACAGACCACATTTTGAAAACCATTGTTGTGGATGATTGCCTTTTCAGGGATGCTGGATTGAACTTGTCCTGAAGGTGGAATCCAGGTAAAAGAAGAAAGAAAACCCAAGCATAGGGAACCTGGGCTTTCCTACAGTTGTAGGGGCTTCTAACCAGGCTTAGGAGTCTTGATTCTTTGAATAGGAAAAGTCTCATAAACACTCATGTGCTGTTGGACCTTCTGTAGCTGTAGGCTTCCAAAACAGAAAAGACACTCAAGGGCAGCCCACACGTCATCCTTGCCTTTCTGCAGCTTTCCCTCAGTTCCTGAGGATATGTTCAACTGCACTGTCAACCTCACACATATGCACACCATTCTGGAGATGGGTCATAAACATTTGAACTACATTGGCTCAATAATGGGGACATTTTGTTTGGCTCCAGACTGTGCTGAACTTTGCCCATTCCAGAAATATCCTGTAAGACATTCCCAAGGCACTGAATGATGCAAACCACATTTATCCACTTACCATAGACAAAAATGTGACTAAAAAGCAGGAACTCAAATTCCCTTGAAAAAATAAATGATGTGAATAGTGTTCACAATACAAAACCTGCCTTTCTGCCTTACTTGAAAATAATTTCCCATCTCTCAAAACAGAATCTTTCAGTACTGAGAATAAGTTTTCTTTAGAATTGTTATCAAATATCACCTCTACTCCTTTGTCCTTAAACAGAGGTTTAAGGATAAGGTCTAGCACATGGCATTATGGCCCCTCTTTAGGAGTTTTGCAGATAGTAGCATTAGAAGAAATGGTAGTGAAAGCAGCAGTGAAGCATCACCTTGTTTATTGCAGTCTCCGTAGGGAAAGCATTAGCATTTATTTAGTACATGCTTTGTGCACAGTATTGTATTTGGCCCCATGACAAGATGACAGTGAGCTGACATTTGGCCCATTATCCTTAAGTACAATTTGCCTTTCTATTTTGTGAGGAAGCTTTCTATCTGTATTAGTTTTCTAGGACAGCCATAACAAAATACCACAGACTTAGTTGCTTAAACAACAGAAATGTATTTCCACGCAGTTCTGGAGACTGAAATTCCAAGATCAAGGTGTCAGCAGGGTTGTATTTTTCTGAGGCTTCTTTCCTTGGCTCATAGATAGCTAACTGTCTTCTCCTTATGGATTCACATGATCTTCCCTCTCCTTATGTTTATGTTCTAATCTCTTCTTCTTATAAGGACACCAGTCTGACCAGATTAGGGCCGACCCATATGACCTGTTTTAACTTAATTACCTCTTTAAATACACTGTCTCCAAATACAGTCACTTTCTAAGGTACTGAAAGTTAAGGCTTAAACATATGATTGGCGGGGAGCGGGGGGGCGGTGCAGAACACTGTCTCTCCTGTTATCCCTTTAGGCTTCCTTAAATTTTTCAATGTAGGCCAAGGAACAAACACATCTACCTTATTCACCTCTAAATCTATAGCACTTAGCAAAGATTCCTGGCATGTAGAAATGGTTCAACATATATTTGTTGAAAATATGAAAGTTTTCCAAGTGTTCACTTGTACATCCACCAGCATTACAAATATGAAAACAGTAAAACCAAAACATTCTCTTTTGAATTGAATCCATTCTATAATTTCATAATAACAAATAATAACAACCAAATAATAACAAATAACAAATTTGTATTGTCATACAAAGTACCCCAAAGCATTAGACCCCAACGATTATTACATGATGGAATTATTAAGCCATAAATTACCTTCTTGGTGTTAACAAAATAATTCTGTGAACTTACTTAATGTCTTTGCCCTTATTTTAAAAACAAGAGAACTAAATAAACTTTTAAAGTATCATTTTCAGAATGTGGTTTAGGACCGATTTATGATGTAGCTAACCCAATAAAGTTTAGTTTAAAATGTGCCATGCATGGACTACAGACTTCCATGCTGATACGTAATTTGTGTGTGAGCTCACACTTTCACAATCCACAGCAGATTGTGCAGATTAAAGGAAAATGTTTTTTGGTCAAAATTCCCCCACATATGCTATCACATGATTCAATTTCATATGTAAATGAACTCCTTTAAAGCATAAGTGCTTAAAGCAGGAAATGAAGCAAATCTGGTGTGGGTTTTTTTTTTCTTTCCCTCTCTCTAAATAGGAAAAAAAAAAACAAAACGGATGCTTCTCAGGGCATACAGCAAAGTCAGGACATTTATATCTTCTATTCCATGAACTCATAACATCTGCATCTGCATCTGGAGTTATATGGCCTGTGTATCTAAACTGAAAGTCATCCGCACATTGTATCTGGAAAACGATTCATCAAAAGGAAAAGTACGACAAAATGTAGCCGGCTTCTTAAAGGTCATGAAAAAAAAAAGATCTTAAAAAAAAAGTTCTTCCATATTCCACAAAATTGGCCAGAAGCTTAAGATGTCCAGGATTCTTGTCTGCTGATTTTATTCTTCTTAAACACTTACGGAGCCCTAAAATACCTCCATTGAGAGCAGAGGGAGAACAGGAATAGCAGCATTGTGCCGGCCTCAGTGGGCTGTCCTGAACAGCCTGCAATCTCTTGTGCCACATTCAGGGAAAAGCACAATTTTAGGAAATGCAAACAACCTGGAAACCCACTGACCTACAGATAACCTATTCAGCAACAATGAAAGTTGAAAAAAGATTTTACTTAAAAAAAAAAAAGGAAAAGGGAAAAGAAATTTGTTTTTTCAAAAATGCTTCCCTATTTCAGGAACTAAGTCTATGAAATCTCAGATATTTTGGATCCCCAGTTTACTGGGTCTGCTCTGGTTTTGCAGCCTTGTTGTGACTGTGCAGCAGTATATAAGTAGCTATGAAGTCAGAGTTCACACTGTGGTTCTGAAGTGAAGGGAACACCCTCAGTGCAGCCAGCGCATCCCAGGCTCAGAGCAGAAGGGATCCCGTACTGAATGAGCAGTGAGTTAAAATGCCACCTCAAATGCACAGAGGCTCATCTGCAAGATCGATTGCTAAAAGCTTAGCCCTTGAGTTAATGATGCCAAGAAAGCTACTACTACGAAGCTTGCAGGACTTTCCAAGCCAAAACATATTCTTAGAGAAAGAGGACAGCAGTACCTTATATGTACAGATCACAGAGACACAGATCCAGGCAAAAGGAAGGAAGGAAATTCAGATACCTTGTGGAGTTCCCCTAGAATCTTCCCTCTGCTTTAGAGGAAGGTCGATGGCCAAATGACTATTCATCTGAATTTTATTCCACACAAAAAGTATTTGAAAATCTTATTTTCACATTCAAATTGTGATAATCTAGAAAAGGAGGAAAGCTTTGATCTTTTGTCGGTTGGTTGGTTGGTTGTTTTTTGTTCTTTTCTCTTTGTCTCTGAAACAGAGGAAATTCTTTTAAAAATAAGGAATTTAGCAAACTTTCATCAAGGTATTAAAAGCAAAATGAGGAAAGCAGCCCTGGGTCTTAGAATAACAACCTTGAAAAGCCAGTGTTTTCTCTAAATCAAAATGGGAAAACATAAGGATATTTTTTAATGTTTATTTATTTTTTGAGAAAGAGAGAGAGCATGAGGGAGGGGCAGACAGAGAGGTGGGGACAGAGGATCCAAAGCTGGTTCAGCATTGACAGCAGCAAGCCCCATGTGGGGCTCCAACTCATGAGAACCATGAGATCATGACCTGAGCCAAAGTCAAATGCTTAACCAACTGAGCCACCCAGGCATTCTGGAAAACATAAAAATTTTTAAACAAAGTCTTTTTACAGGAGAGAGATTGAAGCACAAAGACGAGGATGTCAAGAGAACAGAGAAGACACTAGATGACAATCATTGGTTGTGTCATCAGAAGTCAAATACAGGACCAAAGATAGAGGAGCTGCCTCCAGGCCTTTCACTGTGTGGTGGAAACCCATTGCCAGTGATCCCTTACCTCACCAGGTGGTCATCTCTGGAGAAACAAGTATGGGAAACCTGACCTAGTTAGGCAGCCAACCCAAGAACAGCACAACACACTGGGACCAGTGTTGAGTGGGGACCCCAAGGACTCAGGTGTCCATGGCTTCCATGCCCCCACTTCTAGTCCTAAACTAGCCTGCCCCGTCCACACCTCACAAAGATATTGTCTTAAAGGGTGGAACCTTGGGCACACATTTTTTACTTTAAAATGAGGATTAAAGACCACTTTATAATCTTGGAATTGCAAAACAGAGACTTTAAATATATTTTAAATGACAAACACTATCAAGTTGTATAGGAGAAGAAAGGGGAATTTATGCTCACTTCACAATAAACCAGTGTGTATATTCTAAGTGGTTTACATGTAATTACAGGGAGTTTCGTGATCAATACCCTGTAGATATCAATAAGACTCACTTTTATAAACTCCAACTCATCATTCCAACTCTCTCCATCCATTTGCCAGCGGGCATCTACAGTTGGAAAGCCAAGCTTGATGGAAAAAAATCTGATGATTTCAGCTCCCTGTGTGTTTTCATTATTGTTGGTTCTAAGAGAGTTTCTCCACTCATGGGTAAGTTATTAGTTTTCAGTCCTAGTTTCCTTGAAACTTTTTCAACCTCATATCCTCCACTTATCTTTCAACTTATATTTTCTTCACTCATTCAACTAAAATTTCCAAAATGTGAGAGGTTCTAGGTTGGGGACAAATAGCAAGCGAGAAGATAGAGGTCATCAGGCTTTGTCAGAGACCTAAGAAACTAGCTCTTGTTCTGTCACTGTCTTAGATTAGGAATACACAGCCTCTCTTAAAAACTGCTTTGCCCCACAGCCAAATTGGAAGACATGCATATGCACCAGACTTTGTGTGAAATATCCTAATAATCCTTAGGGCATAGCGGAGGAAATTACTTGCACCATGAAAAAAGTGGCCTCACTGAAGACAGAGGAAAGGCCAGGGAACATTTTATAGTAAGGTTTATAACAGAATGTTTGAGTGGTGAAGGGCAATTTGTGCAGCCTCAGGGTGTACTGCTAATAAAAGTGTTGGCTAAGCTGCTGTTCTTAAGTTCCATAGACCTATGATGTCAGAATTCATTATGCACACAAGGACTATTTACAGCCTCATAAACGTGTAGACAAGGAAATTGTTGGTGAAAAAATGGTTTCCAAAGCTAAAGTGTAATCATTCATTCATCAGCTCCCTAGGGCCACCAAATCTATCTCCAAAGACTTCTCCTGCTTAAAGTAAAATCTTGTGTCCTGAGTAGTAAAAGCCTTCCTGCTCTGGTTTCATTTTGAATATTTATGCCACATCTGACCAACAGTTGGGTCAGGATGTGTGTCTCTAGGGGAAAGATGCCCAAGCAGGTCCCAGTGTCTACAGCCAGCAGACACACAACATGGCTAAAGTGAAAAATGGGGGAGGGAGGAAAGATGAAGGGAAGAGTGGAAGGGGACCAGAGACAGAACCCTCATATCTTAGGTCCTACTGGCATGGGGAATGCAGATAGCCCCACATCAAAGCCAACTCTAACCCTAACCCTAACCCTAACCCTAACCCTAACCCTAACTGAGAACAAACTGAGGGTTGATGGGGGGTGGAGGGAGGGGTGGGTGGATGATGGTATTGAGGGCACCTGTTGGGATGAGCACTGGGTGTTGTATGGAAACCAATTTGACAATAAATATCATATTTAAAAAAAACTTGGCTTAGACTGACAATACAAGTTACAGAACCCAAAACTCTGCCTGGCACATAGTAGGCACTCAAAAACTATTTCCTGAATGAATGATAAGCAAGATAGATACCTTCCCTTTTCTCCAATCTATGGTAATAAATCTCAACACCACTCTTCCGGAAGAAAATTTGTATGCTTTCCTCAGCCCAGTGCAGAAACAATGTGCAGGAGCACTGAAACATTTTCCCTAGTCCATCAAAAATATTTCCATTTGCTAAATGAGTATCTTACCACTGAATATTTTCCTCCTTTGTTTGAGAAGCTGATTACTTCATATCCAGCATCCATTTCTAGTTTACTATTATCATTCAATTTATTTATTAAAAACAAAAATAGTTCATCCATTTTTCCCACTCCCTACCCACCTCCCACTCCTGGCAACCACCAATCTTTTCTCTGTATCTATGAGCTTAGTATTTTTTGTTTATTTGTTTCTTTTTAGATTTCACACATGAGAGATGATATGATATTTGTCTTTCTTTGTGTAGCTTACTTCACTTAGCATATACCCTCTAGGTCCATCCATGTTGTCACAAATGGTAGGATTTTTCTCATTATGTATGTTTGAATAATAGTCCAGTGTATATCTATACTGCAATTTCTTTATCCACTCATTTATGATGGACTTTTATGTTGTTTTGATATCTTGGCTATTGCAAACAATGCTGCAATGAACAAGGGTGTGCATATATCTTTTTGAATTAGTGCTTTCATTTTCTTCAGATAGATACCCAGAAGTGGAATTGCTAGATCATATTGTAATTCTATTTTTAATTTTTTCAGGAACCTCTATACTGTTGCCCATAGTGGCTGCACCAATTTAAATTCTTACCAATAGTGCACAGAGGTTCCCTTTTCTCTACATCCTCACTAACACTTGTTATTTCTAATCATTTTGATAATAGCCATTCTAACATTGTGAGGTGATGTCTCATTGTGGTGTTAATTTGCATTTCCCCAATGATTAGTGATATAAAGCATATTTTCATGTACCTCTTGGCCATCTGTATGCTTTATTTAGAAAAATATCTATTCAGGTCTGCCCATTTAAAAACTTTTTATTGAAATATAGTTGACACACAATGTCACATTAGTTTCCAGTACACAACATAGTGGTTTGACAAATTGATACATTATGCTATGTTCACCACAAGTGTAGCTACCATCTGTCACCATACCATGCTATTACAACACCATTGACTATTGACGATAGGCCCTATGCTGTACTATCTGCCCATTTTTTATTTCATATTGTTTGGGTTTAGGGTTTTAGGTTTTGGTTGGGGTTTTGGAGTTTTGTCTTGTTTTGTTTTGGTGTTGAGTTGTATGAGTCATTTATATATTTTGGATATTAGCCCCACATCAGACATGATTTGCTAATGTTTCCTACCTTCAGTAGGTTGTCTTTTCATTTTGTCAATGGTTTCCTTTGCTATGAAGAAGATTTTTAGTTTGATTTACTCCTACTTACTTACTTTTGCTTCTCTTGCTTTTATTTTATTTTATTTATTTTATTTTATTTTATTATTATTATTTTTTTTAATTTACAACCAAGTTAGTTAGTATACAGTGCAGCAGTGATTTCAGGAGTAGATTCCTTAATCCCCCTTACCCATTTAGCCCATCCCCCTTCCCACAACCTCTCTAGTAACCCTCTGTTTGTTCTCCATATTTATGAGTCTCTTATGTTTTGTCCCCCTCCCTGTTTTTATATTATTTTTGCTTCCCTTCCCTTGTGTTCATCTGTTCTGTGTCTTAAAGTCCTCATATGAGTGAAGTCATATGATATTTGTCTTTCTCTAACTAATTTTGCTTAGCATAATACCCTCTAGTTACATCCACATAGTTGCAAATGGCAAGATTTCACTCTTTTTGACTGCTGAGTAATACTCCATTGTATGTATATGTATATATGTGTGTATATATATATATATATATATATATATATATATATATATACACCACATCTTTATCCATTCATCCATTGATGGACATTTGCTTTTGGTGTCAGATTCAAAAATCCATTGCCAAGACCTATGGCAAGGAGTTTACTGCCTATGTTTTCTTATTGGAGTTTCATGGTTTCAAATCTTATGTTCAAGTCTTTAATACATTTTGAGTTAATTTTTGTGTATGCTATATATCTTAGTAGCACAGTTTCATTCTTTTCGTGGTGGCTATCCAATTTTCCTAACACCATTTATTGAGGACACTGTCCTTTCCACATGGTATATTCTTAGCTCCTTGTCATAAATTAATGACCACATGTGATTGGGTTTAAGTCTGGGCTTTCTATTCTGCTCCACTGATCTATGTGTCTGCTTTTATGCCAATACCATACTATTCTAATTACCACAGCTTTGTAATATACTTTGAAATCATGGAGCCTGCATCCAGCTTTGTTCTTCCTTTCTTAAATTTTTTTAATGTTTATTTACTTTTGAGAGAGAGAGAGAGACAGAGTGTGAGGGGGAGAGAGGCAGAGAGAGAGAGGAAGAAACAGAATTCGAAGCAGGCTCCAGGCTCTGAGATGTCAGCACAGAATCTGGTGTGGGTTTCAAACACACAAAGCATGAGATCATGACCTGAGCTGAAATCGGATGCTTAACTGACTGAACCACCCAGGTGCCCCTCCAGCTTTGTTCTTCTTTGTCAAGACTGCTTTGACTATCTGGGGTCTTTAAAATTCTATACAAATTTTTTGTTGTATTTCTGTAAAAATGCCATTGGTATTTTGACAGAGATTGCATTGACTCTATAGATTGCTTTGTGTAGATGGACATTTTAACAATATTAGCTCTTCCAATCTATGAACATAGAATATTTATCCATTTATTTCTGGCTTCTTCAGTCTCTATCTTTAATGCCTTGTAGTTTTTAATATACAGGTCTTTCATCTCCTTGGTTAAATTTATTATAGGTATTTTATTCTTTTTGATGTAATTGTAAATGGGATTGTTTTCTTAATTTCTATTTCTAAAAATTCATTACTAAATAAATGTAGCAGATATTTGCATATTGATTTTGCATCCTGCAACTGTACTGAATATGTTTATTAGCTCTAATAGTTTTTGATGGGGTCTTCACGGTTTTCTGTATATATATGATATATGTATATATAATATATTATCTGCAAATAGTGATAGTTTGACTTCTTCCTTTGCAATTTGGGTGACTTTTATTTCTTTTACTTCTCTGATTATTGTGGCTAGGACTTCCAATATTACATTGAACAAAAGTGGCAAGAATGGGTATTATCTTCTTTTTCCTGATCTTAGAGGAAAAGCTTTCAGCTTTTAGTCATTGAGTATGATGTTAGCTGTGAGTTTGTCATGTATGACTTTTACTATGTTGAGGTAACATTCCTTCTATACCTGCTTTGTTGAGAGTTTTTATTCTAAATGGGTGTTAAATTTGTCAAGTGCTTTTTCTGCATCTGTTGAGATGATCTTGTCATTTGTATCCTTCATTTGTTAGTGTGGTGTATCACACTGACTGATTGGCAAAAGTTGAACCATCCTTGCATCCCTGGAATAAATCCCACTTGATCATAATGTATGACCTTTTCTTCCTCATGATATATGATCCTTTTGATGAATTGTTGAACGTGGTTTGCTAATATTTTGTTGAGAATTTTTGCATCCAAGTCTATCAGGAATATTGGCCTGTAATTTTTTTGTGTGTGTGGCATCCTTGTCTGGTTTGGGTATCAGGGCAATGCTGGTCTCATAAAATGAATTTGGAAAAGTTCCCTCCTTTTCTATTTTTTGGAAGAGTTTCTGAAAGATTGGTGTTAATTCTTCTTTGACTGTTGGGTAAAATTCTTCAATGAAGTTGTCTGGCCCTAGACTTTTGTCTGGGGAGAGGTTTTTGATTGCCAATTCAGTCTCCTTACTTGTAATAGTCTATTTGGATATTCTATTACATCTTTAATCAGTCTTGGTAGGTTGTACGTTTCTGGTAATTTATCCATTTCTCCCAGGTTGTCCAATCTGTTGGCATATAATTGCTCATTGTAGTCTCTTGTGATCCTTTTATTTCTGTAGTATTAATTGTAACATCTCCTCTTTCATTTCCAATTTTACTTATTTGAGTCCTCTTTCTTTTCTTCTTTGTGAGCCTAAACAAAGGTTTCTCTTAGTTTATCATTTCAAAGAACCAGCTCTTACTTTCATCTTTTCTACTGTTTTTTAATCTCTATTCACTTATTTCTGCTGTAATCTTTATTTCTTTCCTTCTAACTTTGGGTTTTGTTCATTCTTTTTCTATATCCTTGAGGTATAAAGTTAGGTTGTTTTTGAGACTTTTTTGTTTCTTGAGGTAGGCATTTATCACTATGAACTTCCCTTTCAGAACTGCTTTTGCTGCACCCCATAAGTTTTGTTATGTTACATTTGTTTCAAGTTATTTTTTTATTTCTCATTTGATTTCTTCTTTGACCCATTGACTGCTCAGTAGCATGTTGTTTAATCTCCACATATTTGTGAATTTTTTAGTTTTATTTATGTAACTAATTTCTAGTTTATACCATTGTAGTTTGAAAAGATACTTAATATTTCAATCTTCTTAAATTTAGTAAGACCTGTTTCATGGTCTAACATATGACTTATCTTGGAAAATGTTCTATGTGTACTCAAAAAGAATGTGAATTCTGTTGCTTTTGGGTGGAATATTCTATAAATATCTGTTAAGTCCATCTCATATAATGTATCATTTAAGTCTGATATTTCCATATTAATTTTCTGTCTGGATCCATTTATGTAAGAGGATACTAAAATCCTCAATATGGGGGCACCTGGATGGCTGAGTCGTTTAAGCATCCAGCTCTCGATCTTGACTCAGGTCATGATCTCATGGTTCATGAGTTTGAGCCCAGCATCAGGCTGTGCACTGTCAGTGTGGAGCCTGCTTGGGATTCTTTTTCTACCTCTGTCAGTGTCCCTCCCCTGCTCAGGCTCACTCTCTCTCTCTCTCTCTCTCTCTCTCTCTCAAAATAAATAAATAAATAAATAAATAAATAAATAAATAAACAAACAAACAAACTTTATTTTAAAAAGAGGGTACTAACAAAATAAGTTACATTGCAGGTACTAGACACTTGTTATTTGCTGGCTGCCCCTTTGGGATAGTCCCTATTGTGTATAGTCTTATTGGGAGGTTGCCTGACAATCCATCATCAGGGGAGGAGCTAGAACCTCTCTTATCCCCAGCAACCCAGGGACAGTCATCTGAGTCAGACTCCTCCAATCATTGTCTGACTCTGCATCCTGAGTTAGTGAAGAATTATTAGTTTATAAATTATAAACACTTTAGCTATTTCCTGGTATGGGGTGTATGTCTGTGTCTGTGTGTGCATGCGTGCATGCAAGTGGAGTGGAAAGAGGGAGAAGGGCAGGGAAAGAGAGAGTATGTGGGTATAACATCAATGTTTTTGTGAATCTCATCAGAAATGTGTATATCTTACTGTTTTCAGAGAAGCATCTTTTGGTTCTGTAAAATATCTCAATATTGTAGAGGGTAGTTATCCATTTCATTGGTTTCTGCTATTATCTTTATGATCTTCTTCCTTCTTGAATGCAGAAGATATTTTCCATGCACCTGCCCAAATTCACGTCTTGTGAGTTTCCTATATGATGTGTCCTGTGTCCCAAGGTGCAAGCCAGAAACTCACCTTCCCAAACTCCCTTAGCTAGGCTTCATACTTGAGAATTAGACCCTACCAATCAGACTCACTCATGTGAGACTTGCATTTAAGAAAGAGCAACATGAGAAACCAGGTGCCACACACGGAATGAAGAAACTCCTTTCTAGCCAGAGTGACCTCGGGGGCATTAATTAGTCAAGAAGACCCTGCAGTCCCATGGTAGGTATTATTGGTGCCCAGTGGTGGTAGTAAGTACACAAGGGTCTTTCCATGTCTGTTTTATGGTGGGGTCCAATTTTGTTCTGGTAATGCAGCATCCAAAACTGACTCTTCAGCCCTTCCAAATCAGACTCTAAATACCCTCAGTAAGTATATTTTCTGCTGAATCTAGCCAGTGTGGACTCTGGTGTTTCTATATAACAATTCAGACTATGCATTTTTTCTTTGGATTGTCCTACAACTCTTACTCTAGCTTCTTGAGTTGAATCATTAGCTTCTTTGTTCTCAATCTTTCTTAATTTCTTTTTTTTAATGCTATATATGAGAAACATATTACTGAGTCTTTACCTTTTGTGTTAACTTTTAACAGTTTATTTATTTTGAGAAAGAGTATGTGAGAAACATGCACCTGCACAAGAAGGAGACAGGCAGATAGAGACAAAAAGAGAAATTCCCAAGCAGGCTTCACAGTGTCAGACACAGGGCAGGGTGGGGATGGGGCCCTTGAACACTGTGATCATGGCCTGGGCCAAAATCAAGAGTGCAATGCTTAACTGACTGAGCCACCCATGCACCTCTAGATCTTTATTAATTTCTGATCATTGGTTTCAAAGCTATAAATGTCCCTTTAGGTAATGCTTTAGCTGCACATAGAGCGCTTTCTCTGTTATCAGCTCTCAGTACTTCATGATTTTTCATAAGCTTTTTAGCTCAATCATTATTTTATACTCTTAAAAATATATTCCCAAGCTTGTTTTTTTTACCTATCTTTTTTATGTCCTTCTTATAAACACCTAAATTTATTGCTTCAGAGTGAGCAAATATGGTTCATAAGATGCTAATTCTTTGTAATTTATGAAGACTTTCTTTGTGGCCTAGAACGTGGTCAATTTTTGTGAATGTTCCTTCTGTGCTCAAAAAAAATTTTCTACTTTGTATTCATTACCAGTGGTTTCCAAATAGAGCTCAGCTGACAGGCCACACTGGACTCATATGAATCACTGTTTAAAAATAGAGTGCCATAGACCTCAGTCTAAAATACAACAAATCTCTGAGATAAGACCCTTGAATCTGTGTGTCAAGCAGCATCTCAGGTAACTCTAAAATGGTAACTTTAGGAAGCACTCTCTTTTGTTCCTACCCACAATGCCCCCATATTCAGACAGGATCAGAGATAAAATTTCAGACAAATAGAATCCTATAATATTGAAGAGATTCCATATCCTTTCATGCTACATTTTCCCCACACTCAAAATCATCTATTTTAGATTATTCTTCCTTATACTTAGCCTAAGTATTTCATGCATGCCTTCTATTCTGTCTGCATTTCCCCCTCTTTCTTTCCTAAAGAACCAGATTTCATTTCTTAATCCATGACATAGGTGAGACACATGAAATCATGTAACTTAGGGGAAACACAGTTCCAGGGAGATAGCCTAAGTAGTCCAAATTCACCCCATGATACTTGTTTATGATTGCTTTACATGATTTGTGTGTGAATGACACTCTGCTGGAGACTATAAGTGATCCAGAGATCAGAGATCCAGAGAGCATGGGCTGTAAACTAGCCCTAAAAAATGAAGAGGGGAGCACTTCATCTTACTGTTGGAGGAGAAGATTTTTTCCCATGCATATCCTTTTGAATGCCAACAGTGAAGCCCACAGCACCAGCTGATGTTATCTTACAACTAGAACATAAACAAGTTCTAGGATGAAGTGGATTCTGTGGCCAGCAGAGTAGAAAAACAGTTCAGTGACTCTTAACCCAACCAGCTCCAAAACCTGCCCTACACCAAGATTTCCAGTTACATGAGATAATTCAATTAGTGTATTGGTAAGGATTTCTGTTCCTTGCAGTCTGAACCATCCTCACTGATAACACTCTTGGTTCCCTTTCACTGTAGATTAAAAACTCAACCAACCACTTTTGATTTTCAGTGGACCTTTTGCCGAAAGACCACAAATAAATCCTTCTTCGGCTTTTTTATTTTTACACCAAATGCTCCCAACACTGTCATCTTTCCACCACGAAAGTCACACTTCATTCCTTAATCAGAGGCATGCATGACTCTGAATAGTGCTGAGTTCAGTAAGAATTTCCTCTAATCTGTCATTTACCTACACTAGTCCAGAAGTCAGGCTTCAGTGCCTACAGAGTTTAGGATTCATGTGACTCTATGACTAACATGAAAACAATCAGCATATCTAGAAACATATATCACTAAACCAGGAGTGCCTCATGGAAAAATGAGGAAAGTCAGGTGGCTGTTAAATTACACTAAGTCATTATATAAGAAAAGGGAATGAAAAAATTAAGGACAAGTATATGTAATATAGGCCAGGAAAAATTTTTTAAGGGGTGTTACCTGTACTGCCCAACTTGAGACGTCTGAAGTCCAGACATCAATCAAATCTTGACCTTGAAACAATTCCCTAGTCAGAAAGGGATCAGGAATACATTAAAATGAATTCAAGACACTCAAAATTACATATTGTTCTCACATTACTATGGATTTACACATAATCCATGATATTAGAAAATGAAAAGCCAAAAAAAAGCAACACACACACACACACACACAAATTCTCATATTTACCTGCTATATGCATCTACATTATTTTCCTTTCTGTTAAATCTCCATGCTCGTAAAATGCACACCAATTCATCTGCATTTTTTGTAACTGATTTACAAATGGAAAGGACTTCAAGCTCTTATCTTTTCTGAGAATGCTCCAACTGCAGAAGTGTTCATAGGTAGAATCCAAAAAACAAAAGACATTTATCATATTCTATTTTTTGCTGAGCTCAGCCAGGCTGATTCCCTCAGCCTAATGCCAACATACACCCTCTATCTACAGAAAGCAACCAACCCCAGATGTGTGATACTTAAACCTGCCTTTTCAAATGGAAAGTACTCCCTAAGAGAATCTGTCACTCTCTACCCTCTTTATTTTACCCCTCTCTGTCACCAGAGCAGATCTTCAAAGGCATTCTGCCCCCTTATTCAGAAAAGCAAAAGACCTGTCCAAAAGACCTGCATAGTCCCTGCTTCTCCCAGGCTCCATCTCCAAATCCTATATGCCCTGTTGGCCTATTTAACTTTCCACACCCATTTTCTTCCAAGACATGGGTCCGGGAAATTTCGTTTATATTTTGATGTCTTCAAACATCATTTCCATTCCATGGGGGAAGAAAAACAAAAACTTCATGAGCCTCCTCTTTTGCTTAATGAAAAGTTGACAAATGAAAACTCACAGCTTTTCAAATTCTTAACATTTTAACTCCAGAGACTTGGAGAGTAAATTAGGTGAATATCTGAGTCATCAAGTAGGTCAGTCTTTTTTAAAGCCAAGAACTGGTCACAGCAGAGTCTCTCATTAAGATTGTGTGATGGAACACTCCACTAGCATCCCCATGGCCTAGCTAACAACCCACAAGAGCCAAACAAAAGGGTCATTTGTTTTTTCCAAAAAATATATTATCCTTCCAATTGGGAAAATAAAATTCTGAATCTATCCTAAATCCATGCTGATAGGGAAAGTCATGTGGATCCTTACAATTAAACGGACAGCAAAATTACATATAAAAACACTTTGGCCACCAACTGGGACATGAAAACTTAGCTATGAAAAACGGTAATGAAAAGAAGGAAGAAGAAGAACTAGGATAAAGAAAAACTATTTTGTTCCTGATCGTTTTAAGAGTAAGATTTTATGTGAATGATTTGTTTAAATGGCTATTAAACTGCTAAGGTGTTTATATATGTAAAATATGCATATTGGAGGAAGTCAGCTGGTAGCTTCACTCTCCTGAGGGAAAATCCAAAGTTCATTACCAATCTTCGGTCTACCGCAGAGAAGTCTGCAAGCCCCAGGGGCCTGGAATTCTAAAAAGGCCATTCAAGCCTCAGGTGGACTCCGCGTTTC
Organism: Felis catus; assembly: GCF_018350175.1. Taxonomy (NCBI): domain Eukaryota; kingdom Metazoa; phylum Chordata; class Mammalia; order Carnivora; family Felidae; genus Felis; species Felis catus. The sequence goes on along the minus strand of NC_058372.1, from coordinate 27,226,281 downwards.
TCCATTTCCCTGTCCTTCCGCTTTTCTTTCCTTAAAAATTTTCTTATAGGATTTGCATTTGATGAGGTTCAAGAGGTCACTTCCCCTCTTACCCTCCCCCTCCTGGTCCGGCGGAGTAGCCGCGTCCAGAAAACGAACGCCGTCCTAGCCAAAGTGCCTGAGAGAGGCGGCTCTGCCTGAGGTTTTGCCCCTGGTGTCCCGCTGCGGGGGACGTTTTCGACCTTGGAGGAGCCAGCCTGCCCTTTGTACTCAGGCCGTCTGTCCTGGAGAGGACCACGCCGATCTCAAGCAAAGGCCGACAGCCGAGGAATGGCCATTTATTGTCTGCCTTTTCCAAGCAGTATTTGGAGCCCGGTCCTGGACGGAGACGAACCTGGCCAAGGATCATACAGGGGAAACGTCGAAGGCACTAAAATGAAAATGCTCTCTCCGCTTTCCACCCCCAGCTTCTGAGGCTGTCGCCCTCTGTCTGTGCCCTGCGTTTCCGTTCCACTCCCACTTTGGGGTCGCAGTAGCGCACCGCTGCCCAAGGCACCCAGCACCCCAAGCAATCTGACCGCACTAAGCGAACCGAGTGATGGGGCCGAGGCACGGAGAAGTAGCCCTATACCAAGTCGTACTTCAGCCGCAAGTCCCCTTCCCGAAGAGATGGACCCGCCCCAGCGCGCTTTAGCCGTCGCTCTTAGAAGCCTCTCGGCCGCCGCGCGCTGCTGCTCCGGGCGTGAGCCTTCGGCCCAAAGGTCCTACCGGGGCCTTTTTGTACTTACTTCCAGCTTCTTTTCTAACGCTTAATTTTTAATCGCATCTCAAAACTAAAACAAAGCCCAAGAGTTTGGTTGGGGCTGGAACACGCGCAGGGGCCCAATTCTGCCTTTGCCCCTCGGACCACAACCGGAAGTCACCGGGAGAAAGCTCTGCCGCCGCGCTACCCGAAATCCGTCCAAGGTCAGAGGAATCCGCACAGCCAGTTTTGAGGCCAATGCGTGTTGAGCGCTCCCGACGTGCCGCACGCTGTTCTACAGCTCGGTTTGTATTATTTCGTTTAATCCTCCTAGCAACTCCATGGGGGAAGCTATTATTATCATCCCAACTACAGAAATGACAAAAGTGAAGTCCGGAAAAATAAAGTTAACTTGCTCAAGGTCAGGTAACTGGTATGTGCAAGGTGTATTGGGGCGGTGAGGGTGGGGCGAGGCGTACACAGAAAATAATTAAGTGGACTGAAAGCATTTACTACCTTAGTATTTCAAATTGCAGGTAACGTTTCAGACTCAGAGCTTTGAGAGCCCAGTGAGGTGGAGTAGGGGTGTTGAGCAGTGGCCCTTTTGTACGCCGGCATACAGGAGGGCAGGGACCCACGCTGCTGCCCGGGCGCTGTGGTTACGGTGAACGGCGAGGGTTCTTCGCCTGCCACCACACCACACAAGCCCGTCCAGAGTCTGCGCCTCTTGCAAACGGGAAATGGAGGGGAAAGGAGGAAAATTCCGCTTAAAACAAGCAAACTCCGTGGGCGCTGTACTGGCGGCCCACGTCCGCGAGGAATCTGCAAGGCGCCCTTGGCAGCTCAAGCTGCAACGAGCCGGCAAGTTTTTGTTCCGCGTTTTCACGCTTTTCTCACGGGATCTCGAAAACCAAAGATTCCTCGAGTGCAAATCAGCTGTTGATGGCTCGTCCCCCAAGGAGCCAAAACAAGTCACACAGACTTGGGCCGCTCAAAAACCTAACATTATTAAGCGGGAGCTTCCGCGAGGTAGTCACTCGAGTGAGCTCCTCTGACAGAGCTCAGCTCTACACACACACACACACACACACACACACACACACACACCGCACCGTGGCCACACAGTACCCTGTTCGGGCCACCGGGCATGGACCCACCGCACTGAGAGGGCGCGCGTCTGAGCCCGGGTGCTGCGAAAGAGTCGGATTCCTCCAGGGGCCGCGTGATCCCGTCTAAGAGAAACGTTTCCCCACTCCCAGGGAGTATTAGCCGTTCACTGTGGAGCCATGCAGCGCCACCCTCAGCCTGAACACACTCGGAGAGCAGAGACCCCAGCCCTCAGAGGCGGACTTACTTAAACTTGTAGACAATGGACCCACCATCATTTCCTTATTAGGGACAAAACCAAGGAGCATATAAGCGATTGCTCAGGGAAGGAAATTTCTCAAGTACGCCTAAAATTTAAAGAAGTACTTTAAGACTAAACGGCGCTTTTGTTGGATTGGGCCAAAAATATTAGTGTAAATGTGTATATGTCAAAATGTTAGTACTTTTACAATTTTTATTTCATCTTTGTAATCATCACAGAAGGACGTATTGTTTTTAAATTTTTATTATTTCCATTTTACAAAAAAAAAAGAGTAGGAATTGAAGCTCAGACTTATTCAAGGTCATCAGGAGCAGGTGCAATTGTCAAACAAAATCTAAAGACACCTATGAGCATCATGTCACTATTCATCTGCTCTGAGGATGAGGGAAATGCTAAGAACAAAGGTAACATATATTATTTGAGGGAGCAGAAAAAATCAGACAAGTCAATAACAAATATTTCTGAAATATTTGTACAGAGTCCTGGTGTGGACTGAGGGTTGGGGATACAGACCAACCAGTGGGCCATCCCCCAGGATCCCTTTCCCCCTCCACCCTAGCCCAAAATCTTCTCACAAGCACTTCCAAATAGTATGAAAAATTATTTCCTGGTCTGGGTACATGATTTGGAAACTACTATATGGATAGTATACTATATGGATAAACATATACACACATACATAGGGATAGATATATTCAAAGGCCACGTGTGATCTTGTGATAAATTCTGTATGTGTGATCTGGTATGCATATATGGAAGCAATGTGGGGTTAACTCCCCTTTTCACAGCTTATTGCTAAAGTACTCACCCAACCCCATTGAAGGTGGGGGAGGGAAAGTTTGTATACTTGGCAGTTTTAGCAGCCAGGAGAAACTCTAGATATTTGGGGCTGGAAGTCACTTGGGAGGAGGGGGGAGAAAGATGGAGAGTTCTGTTTGTAAGATACACATCCAGAACAATGTTCCAGCCTATTTCCAATTTCCCCAAGGAAGTATGCTTGTCTGCACCAAAATATAATTTTAGGTATGAAAGAGCTAGAACTGGTGGGTGTGTTTAGGAGTAATAAGGTGCACTTTTAAAACATGATGTATGGATTTGCCCTAAAATATTTCAGCAAAATGAAAATAGAAAAGAAAAATGGAGCAAGTGTGGCAAAATCTTCATAATTGTTATATCTAGGTGATGGGTATTGAAGAGAGAGCTTATTGTATACCCTCTCTACTTCTGGGTACTATGAGCCTTTTCATTTTAAATAAAAGTGTAAAAAGAAAAATAAAATCTCAATTTTTCATGTAAATAAGTGTGCTTTATTGTATATAAATCTAATTTTTAGAATTTTGAAAATAAAAGTCAGTTGCAGTAGAAAAAACCAGTTCCTTATGATACCATGTTGCAGAGGAAGACCAGTGGTTGACATCTTCGGCTCAGGTCCGAAATCTAGTTCCCTTGGCTTTCTGGAATCCCAGTTCACTCCTACCTATTGATCGCCTGTCTTTTGTATTCAGCCTTCCCCAACAGGACCTCCAAAGTTCCCCTTATCTCGTAGACTTTCACCAGCATAAATTTAGGAAGCTGCCTGGCTTTCTTCAGCCAAAAGGAATGAGAAATAATAAAAGCAAAAAGTCGTATTACTGTCACTGTAGACCCAGAAGAGGAGAAAGAGTTCTTGGAACCTCTTCACGGATGAGAACGCTAAGGCAGAAGAAAGTGCCTTCTCCAGGATACCTTGCTGAACAGCGGACTGGAACTGGCTTCACCAAACATTCGGTGGTCTGTCTCTTTTCTACTAGATGTCAGGAAAACGCCAGGAGCTCCGGGTATGTAACTTACAAATGAAGACCCAGCCTTCTGCCCCTTGCTTCAAGAAACCAAAACAGCTGCACTGAATCCTGAATTTCTTCAGCATGGCGTAAGCATGATTGCCACGGAGAGCGCACTTCGACAGAGCAGTGCCAAGTACGTAACTTATTTTCTTCTTTAAATGTTAACGGCATGCGGGGGTAGGAAAGGTGCCCTAAGATGGTCAACCCAGTACTAGGCAGACGATAATTTTTGAAGGAACCTAGGGTCTGGGACACGCGGCTGCGGGGAGCCTGGACCTCAGTGGCTGCGTCAGAAACCTTGGGCAGGTGAGGGAGAGGGAGCTGCGCCTTTGGAGGAGCGCAGGGTAGCCTCTCTGACCACGATTCCCGAGAGCCTGGCGCCACCCAGCGGAAATGAAAAGAACTCCTGCTTTTCCTCCAATTGCACCCAAGAAAAGGGGAGGCGCAGCCCGCAACACCGCAAAATCCAAGGATTTTTGGAGGGGGGGAAGGTGACACTCATTTGACGACTCCACAAATCCATGCCCAGCCTTCCCAGTTCACTCCTCCCCACCAGCAAGGGCACTCTGACCAGGCCCCAAAGTATGTCCCCTTGATCCCCAAGACGAAAAACGCTTTCTCCTAAAATGCAAACTACGGCCACGGAAAAGCTTTTAGTGTTGATGTTCAATGCAGAGTAGGGATATGCGTTTGCCGTGCCGGCCGCGCGACGGCAAGCACAGGGGAGAGTCAAAGCAGAGGATGGAGGGGAGGGCGACGAGGGCCGCGTAAATCATTTGGAGAGATTTTTGGCCTGAGTCCCTGTTTCCGAAAGGTTGCGGGATGGTTTGACGTTGATTATATAGCTGCTTTCTTTTCAAGTGCGCGCCCCTCCCCACCGCAGCCCGCCTGGTGTGCGAGGATTGTGTTTGAAAGGGAGGAAGCATTCTTGAAGTGGTGGGTGATGGATTGTCTAAACCCTTCTGGGACGTTTTGGGCGGGGGTTTTTCCAGGCAGCTCATCAATAAAGACCCCCCTGGAGAGGGGAAGGGGGAGCTGGAAAACGGCCCCCACCTCCCGGCCTGGAGGAACCAGGCCTGGAAAAGAATATTTGCGGCCAAGGGGAAGGGTATGAGGGAGTGAGAGAGGGCAAATGGGCCCCAGGCAGGTGGAGACTCCTTGCCAGGATCCTTCAGCCACGGAACCCTTTTGGGCTTCACCGCAAGGATGCCGCAGGGTGACTCATTGGGGGTAGGGAGGGGTGACAGCCGAAAGGCTGGTGGACTCTCAACACCAGGGTGTCAAGAGAGCAGGAAGTGGAGGTTCCAGAGCCAACATCAGTCCGTCTTGATGCACTAGGAGTCTTCTGTTTCTATAGATTTCTTTTCGAAGCCCCAAACAAAATCTGTCCATCTCTCTCAAATTGGAGGAGGGAGATTTAGGGTGGGGAGTAAGGATGATCTGGCTCAAGCCATCCCTTGGCTTTCATGGGATCAACACCTAGAACCAAGCCAAGGAAATGAGGTAGCCTCTGACGCTGAAAAGCCCCCTTCCTTCTCATGGGCAACAGCCTTCAGAGATGCCCCACGCAGGGTCGTGTAGGCCGCAGACATGGACTACTGAATGCCGATAGGGAAACGGGCGACTGCTAGCTCCCTGGGAAGACTGGAAATCTCAAAAGCAAGGCCAGCTTAGAGAGGCAGCTCTGGGGCTTCGTCTAGGATAGGAGGCCTCAGCTTTCTCAGAGAGCCACGGTCTCCGGTGTTTTCCCGGTCTCTTCTTCCGTCCTAGCACTGGCGAGCGCTGGCTTCCCCCGGTGCTGGCCTTGCGGGCCTTTCGTCCTTTGCGCCCCAGGGTCTACCAACGAGCTGTCCTCATTCCACGACCAAGGGTCAGGCCGCATCCCAAAACAGGGATCCACTGCCAGATCGGGGTCTGGGGGCAGGGAGGAGAGTAATGGGGGATGGATGACAAGAAGGGCTCCCGAAAGGCAGCTCCTCCAAGGCGGCGTCTGGGCGCCTGAGGTCCCGAGTCAGGCTCTGGGCGCCGAGCACGTTTTATTTATTCCCACAGAGGATGCTGGAGGACAAAAGAAATATTTGGACGTCAGCGCTGATTTATATTTTTGGAAGAGCTACGTTTCCTTTTCTGAAGAGAAGCAAGCGCGCCCCATATCCTGAGCTCAGCAGGGAGGACAGGAGGGGAGTTTTGATGCTCCAGGAAGTTCATCCATCGCGGCGCGGCGCGCAGGGCCCGGCGCCCGCGGAGTTCGCTGCCCTTGGAGATATTTATTTATTTGGGGGGAGGGGAGGGCAAAGGGAGACGAGACAAGTCAAACACGTGAAGAAAAACCGACCACGGCTGAGTTGGGACCTCCAGGGCGCCTCCCGACCTGCCGCCCCACAGCGGGCCGGCGAAGCTCCTACGTCGGGGGGCGTTGGAGACAAATCCTCGCAACCTCCGGACGCGTTTGGCTGATGAATTCCGCAGCCCACCGCGAGCGTCCTCCCTCGTTCAGTGCCTGAGGCTAACCTCTCCGGACCCAAGGGCGCCTCCCAGGTGGTCCTGTCCCTCCCGGCTGGCTGTGCGCTGAGCGCGTGGGGCCCAGCCACCTTCCTCCTGAGCCTGGTTAGACAGGCAGAAGCAGTGGGCGAGGGGCGCCTCAAAAGCGTGGTGCCACAGAGTAAGGGGCGCGCGGGCCCCGCGGCTGGAGGCACAGCAAGGTGGGCGCAGAAGTAATGCCGAGCTCAAAATATCCTGAGAGGCCCTGGCTTCACTGGTTTGTTTCATCAATGGGGACTTCCCTCACAGCAGCACAAGTGGATGCAAAATTTCCGTGCTGAGGGGCACCAGCACCCACACTTGCTTCTGCCTTTTTTTCTCCCAACACTGGGAATGTATGGGACAGGCTTCTCTAATTTTCCTTCGCTGCTGGGAGTCCTCTCATTCCTGCCCCGTCGGAGGGGCGCACCGACTGTGTCTTTCCCAGCACTGCCCCTTTTCTCTTGTTGCTGCAGGCATCAGAGCTGCCTTTTAGGAGGAATGGCAATGCCTACGATGGAAACCTTCTTCTCAAGCCCCACCCATAAACTCAGTAGGCGGTGGAAGAAGCCTAAGGGTGGTCCACTGGTCCGCTTGAGCTCTCAAGGTGCCCTGCCTGGTACCAATGCGCTGGCACCCGGGTCAGGGCCTGAGGGCAGATGGGTCCTCTTCCTGGAAGTATACCAAAGTTGTGTCTCCCAACTGAAGGGCTCTAGGGCCTCGAAATCTGAGAAGTGTGGAGACAGGAAGAGGTGCAGTCGCCATATGGGGCTCTGGAAGATTGGACCCCTTTTTACTTCCTCCTCAAGCACCTCAGACTAGGCCAAGCCAGGTATCAAATCAGGTCTACCTCCAGGCCCAGGAGATGGGGGCTTTCCGCAGATCTCTCAGGAAGGTGGCTATTAAAAGCCCTGCCCGGGACAGGCGTTTGGAGAGCGGAAGAATCTATCCAAATAAACATTTGGAATTGGGTGGCTGGTGTTCAGTCAAGCCCGGAGGTCTGGGGGTTTCTGGACTGAGGAAGAAGAGCAGACACTGAGAAGGGTGTAAAATTCCCACCATTAACCCTCCTTGCCAAGTTCCCCTCTCCTGAGTGCCTTCTCCTGGCCTCCTGGCCTCCTGGCCAGATTTTCTACTATAAATTAAAATTTCTAGGGGGGCCTCTGCGTCGTGCAGGCTCCTGGTCTTCCTTGGTTTCCTCAAACAAGCTGACACTCCCTGCGCCTCAGCATTGAGTTCCCACCGTCCCCATCTACAAAGGCCTCGCAGGAGCTAGAGAATCCTCTACACACATTAACTTTGTACCAAAACACAGGGTGAATACAGTGGTCAGTTACAGGCCGATTTGGGAAGAGGCTTTGCTCCGGCCGGGCTGACGGAAGGAAGGGAGGGGCAAGCAGAGCTAGAGTGTCCCGAGGAGGAGAGGTCTTGGATGGCGGTAAACAGTGTCGGTGCGGATGCGTCTCTCCGGTGGGTAACTGGTTTAGTCTAAGCCATTTCATGTAAAACCCACGAAGCAGAGGAAGTATGCTAAGAACATAAAATTTAAACCGCAATAATGAAGAGATTTCCTAGAATGAAACGCCGATTACAAAACAAAATCGGAGAAACCCAAGCTTCCCGAAGTTTACATTCCCCAGCGCAGGAGCAGGCGGGGGGGGGGGGGGGGGGGGGGGGGGGCCTTGGGGTTTGGAGCGGGAAAGGAACCCGCAGCCCAGGCGGACACAGTCAACCAAAGAGGGTCAGAGCACGGAGGATGGACAGAGGGCGGTTGCACTCGACGCCCTGTATTTCTGGTTAAGCAAGGAGCAGCCTGGGCTCATCTATATTCATTTTAACGAACCATAATACCTTTCCTTCCAGTAAGAAAAAATAAATCTAGATTTTTGTTGTTTATAAGGCAATGGAAGTAAGGAAGAGCTCACCACCATAAGAAAGGACTTCGGAGAGAGGGAACTGTCCTAAGCAAGGATATGTTGCAGAGACAACTTTCCTCTTAAACTGTCTGCTAAACAGAAATTCAGATATTCTTGCCAGGGATAAAGAATTTGACATGACTTGTTACTGCATGCATTCTTACCCAGGAGATCTGTATAAATCAGTAATTAAAACAAAGTTGAGAGGTTTCACTGCAATGTGTGGAAGCAGCACTGGATTGGGATCCCAGACCCCCCCCATAGGCCAGCTTTGTTATTTCCCCAGGTGTGACTTGCAGTGAGTCATCTGATCTTTCTGAACCCCAGTCTCTTTATGGCTAAGGGGAGATAACTGTACCTAGGTCAGGTGGTGGTGACATGATGTGAGTGGAAAAGCTTCTACCTGTGAAGTCTGTAATGAACAAATTCGGGGGTTAGTATTTCTTGACTTGGGGGTCCCTGTCAGGGGAAGTTTCCATAGGCAAAAGTGGGGTCTCCAAGAAAGAATTTCAGAGAAAAGCCTCTTCCTGCTCAGATAACTAAGGTCACCAACCTCCATATTTTTTGTGGAGTGCAGAGTAGTATTTAGATCCCCGGAGAGAGAAAAAGGCTTCAAGACAGCTGAGCTGCTCCTGGCTGGAACTGTAACTACAATGCCTACAGTCTTTCTAAGACCTGTCTAGCCTCCTGTAACACTCAGCAAAGTCTAAGTGGTATTTCTTGCAAGTTTGAAGAGTTTAAGTAAAATGGATACCATTGTCACTTGGATTGGATAGGAAAGGAGCCTTTAAAAATCCCTGCTATTTTAGCCTGCTTGGATTTTAGGGTAGGTGGTTTTTATTCTTCAGTCTCTGGGTCCTAAAACCTTTTAGGGTCTGAGATCCAATGTACATAGAATTCCTAGGTGTGGACAGTCAGAGAGGGTTCAGCAACAGTGATATTGACTTGCTTGCTGAATTTTCCAAAAATCTATTGTCCATCACCCCCACCTACAAATAAGATGATTGCCTTCCTTTTCCTTATGTTTCCATCTGGGCCAATTCTCTTCCCACTAAACACACACACACACACACACACACACACACACACACACACACACTGAAGGCTATGTCAGTGGGATTCCTTTTAGATACTATGTGTCCTCCTCACTCCAGTTTCTGTTATATCTGATTATTTTTCAGACATTTAAAGCATTGATGTAGTGAGCCTACCATGTATACTTACTTACATTTAAATTATTCCATGTAAAATGACAAAGGGGGGTAAGAGAAAAAATACCATGAATAAATGGGTATCCATCCCCAAAATATGCTCCCAAGTCACTCAGAAAGAAATTCTTAGAAGTAGAAACAACTGCAAAACCCCTACCCCAACTCAATCAAAACATCCCATCCGGAAAAGACTGACTTGTTTCTTTTTTCTATTGGAAATGAGCGGTAAACTGAGTTCATTTTAGCCGTGTTTTCTTAGCTGACTCTCGGCTACAATCAAGCCATTTTCGGACACATTCCCATGTAGGTACCAGGGGTGCTCTGGAGGAAGCTGTCGACGCCTGTTCAGCTAATTTAGGTTTTCTTTGTCTAATTACTGTGGAGCTTAGGGAAAAGGAGCCCGGCTCAGGGCAGTAAACTGACACTCGGTCTCTGTGTGTGGTATCCAGGCAGGGTTTGATGGAAAAAGCCTGCTTCCACTCAACTTCAGGTCACTGTCTGGGGCCAGCCCCAGCCCAGCCCCCAGCTTCCCCCCTCCCACTCCTCCCTCTCCTCAGCTTCTACAGCCCCACCAGCACACTCAGTCAGGAGCAGATTCTCTATTCAGTATCTCCAGGGGCACAGATAGCTAGTGCCACCCCACTGCCTCGGTTCTGTTCCAAGGCTTTTGGCAGCTGGCCTTTCTCTGGATCCCGGACCAATCTCAGATTCTCTTGTCCTACCCCCCCCCCCCCAGGCTCCCCAGCACACATACTTGCACCTTAGTCCCTTTGGAGTAGACATAGAGGGGTGCCCAGCCCAGCCTCCCATTTTGTCCTCTGGTCTGCAGCACCTCCCTTCTGGGCCTCCCCCATCAGTCCTTGTGTGGCCAGGCCAGCTCCCAGGCCTCCGGCTCTCCTCCTCCCACTTCCAGCCCCTGTCCCTGGTCAGACTACATTTCCTTGCACGTGTAATCCAATAACTAACTGTCGGGTCTCATTGGAAGTGATTCCTCCCGAGGGCACATCCTCTCTCCCAGCCTGACTCTTACTTAGAGAAGAATTGGCCACACTGGGGTGGAGTGTTCTCCTACATAAGGTAGTTTCAAGATGGCACAGTTTTTTGGTGGACAGCATTGAGACTAAGGATTGTAAATCTAGAGACAGTTACCCCTTCAGGACTGAATATAAATACAGCTATCTTACTTATCTCACTCAGTGTCAGCCTTCTTTCTGCATTTTTTCTTTCTTTCCTTTTTTTTCTTTTCCTTTCTTTCAAAACATCAGATGGAAAAAGGAAAGGAAGTGGAAACAAACGCAAACATGAATCCTATTCGACTGGGTTTCCAGAGTCTCTAAACTTTGGTTTTTTTCTCTGTCTATACCTCTCTGCTTAAAGTTCTGAAACTGCTCCAGGATTGCTCCTCCGCAGTAACGCGGGGGGGGGGGGGAGGCACAGGGGGGCGGGGAGGGAGTCTCTGCGGCGCCCCAGCTTCTCGCCCTCTGCTAAGCAACTGTTGCGGAGCTTACAGGCCCTGTCAGAAAGAGAGAGGATGGAACTTTACCTTTGGGCGTGTGACACCCTGGCGTGTGGTGAGGGCTGCAATGTCTAAATGAAGTTGACAGATGGTGTCAGTGCGGGCACAGGGGGAAGGCAGCTAAGGAGGCTCCCGGCGGGCGGCGAGGGCAGCACCAGCACGAGCGGCCGCACCATTCGGCCCAGGATGAGACAGGAGGAGGATGAGGAGGAGGAGGAGAAGGAGGAAGGAGGAGGGGGAGGAGAAAAGGGGGAGGTGGGAGGGATATGAGGAGGGGGATGAAGACCGGGTGGGGGTGAATGGAGGGAGAGGAGGGCGGAGGAGAGAGCAGAGGGAAAGGGGGAGGAGAACGGAGAGGAGAAGCATGGGTGGGTCCGCTCTGAGGGGTTGGCTGGTTTTGGGGATGAGAGGCAGGGGTGCTGTAAGGGGCAACGAGAAAGAAGATTTCATAAAGTTATAGGTGGTCGAGTTTTGCTGGGGATGGGGATCGTCCTAGCAAAATGTGAATGAGTCTGTAGTCCCTCAGTTTGAAAGAGGGTGGGTAGGTGAGAGGGAAAGTGGCCGAGAGAAGAATTAAAAGGCCGAGGAGAACCCTGGAGAGAGGGGAGCAAGATAAGAGCTGGAGACTGCAGCCAGGTTGGGAGGGGGGAGGAGTGAGCATTGAGGCCGAGCGCTCCCTCCCCAAGGCGGCGCGGAGAGTGGAGGGGGCAGGGCGGGGTGGGGGTGGAGGGACGGAGCGAGGGAGGGAGGGCGGCCGGGGGGAGGGCGCGGGAGGGAGGAAGTCTGAGAGACAGAGCGAGGAGCGCTCCTGAAGGGAGACGTCGGGCTCGTCCCCGAGGTCCCTGCCGCGGTCCCAGCTCGCGGGCGCAGCTGCCCTGCGCCGGGCCGCTTTGGTTCCTCGGGACCGGAGGCCGTTGCGCAAGACAAGGGCCCGAGGCTCCGGGGAGGGATGCGCCGGGCGTTGCCTCCGGCCCGCCGCCGCCGCCGCCGCCGCCAGAAGCCCCAGCGGAGCTGAGGGAGGCAACGCCGAAGCTCTGGCTCGCAGTGGCCACCGCTGCAGCCCGAGCGGCGGTCTAGGGCGCTCGCCGGGCTTCTGGGCCGACCCCGTTCCGGCGCCTCCACTCCCGGCCCCGGGCCCGCCCCCGCGGCCCGGCCTGGCTCACGGGTCCCAGATGACCACCGAGGGCGGGCCGCCGCCGCCCCCGCCGCGCCCGCCGCCGGCCCCGCTCCGCCGCGCGTGCAGCCCGGCCCCCGGCGCGCTCCAGGCCGCCTTGATGAGCCCGCCGCCCGCCGCCGCCGCTCTGGAGACCACCTCGTCGTCTTCGTCGTCGTCCTCCGCCTCCTGTGCCTCCTCCTCCTCCGCCTCCAACTCGGCCAGCGCCTCCTCGGCAGCCTGCAAGAACGCGGGCGGCGGCGGCGGCGGCGCGAGCGCGGGGAGCGGGGGCGCCAAGAAGGCGAGCTCGGGGCTGCGGCGGCCAGAGAAGCCTCCCTACTCGTACATCGCGCTCATCGTCATGGCCATACAGAGCTCGCCCAGCAAGCGCCTGACACTCAGCGAGATCTACCAGTTCCTGCAGGCGCGCTTTCCCTTCTTCCGCGGCGCCTACCAGGGCTGGAAGAACTCCGTGCGCCACAATCTCTCTCTCAACGAGTGTTTCATCAAGCTGCCCAAGGGCCTCGGGCGACCCGGCAAGGGTCACTACTGGACCATCGACCCAGCCAGTGAGTTCATGTTCGAGGAAGGCTCGTTCCGCCGCCGGCCGCGCGGCTTCAGGCGGAAATGCCAGGCGCTCAAGCCCATGTACCACCGTGTAGTGAGCGGCTTGGGCTTTGGGGCCTCACTGTTGCCGCAGGGCTTCGACTTCCAGGCGCCCCCATCGGCGCCGCTCGGTTGCCACGGGCAGGGTGGCTACGGCGGCCTCGACATGATGCCCGCGGGCTATGACGCAAGCACAGGCGCCCCGAGCCACGCGCACCCGCACCACCACCATCACCACCACGTCCCGCATATGTCGCCCAACCCGGGCTCCACCTACATGGCCAGTTGCCCTGTGCCCGCCGGGCCTGGGGGCGTCGGCGCGGCTGGGGGTGGCGGCGGAGGGGACTACGGCCCGGACAGCAGCAGCAGCCCAGTGCCCTCGTCCCCAGCAATGGCAAGCGCCATCGAGTGCCACTCTCCCTACACGAGCCCTGCGGCGCACTGGAGCTCGCCCGGCGCCTCGCCTTACCTCAAGCAGCCGCCCTCCCTGACTCCCAGCAGCAACCCCGCGGCCTCTGCAGGCCTGCATTCGAGCATGTCCTCCTACTCGCTGGAGCAGAGCTACCTGCACCAGAACGCCCGCGAGGACCTCTCAGGTAACGCAGTGAGCCGGTAGCGGCCCGCTGGCGGCGTCGCCTCTATCTAAGCTTTCGGGCTCCCAGGCTACTGCAACTTCCAGGGAGTCGCCGAAACCTAGGGGTCTGAAGGCACTGGGAGGAGCGGGTGCTGAGGGGAACGGGAACCTTATCCATCAGGGGGAGAGATTGAGGTCATACTGCCTTCTCTCATAGCTTTGGCCAAGAGCTGGGCCTCCAGAATTTGCGCTGCCAAGAGGATGGTGCAAAGTCGCCTGCCTCCCTAGCGTCTCTGGGTGACCCTATGGACTGCAGGTCTCAAGTCTCAGGACCGACTTAGCTTAGAGAGACAGAATGTTCTTGGGGGAGCCTGGCCAAAGAGCTGTATCTGCTTCCCTTTGTGTGTGACTGTGTTTAGTTTGTTTTGCTGTGCTTTCCTCCCAAAGTAAACGTCAGAAAGGGAGATGTTCTGTATCTTGAGGGTGTGGGTGGGGAGGGGTTGCAACTGGGCAGGAGTCGAGAGGAGGGGAAATGAGGGAAGGGCAGAGAAGAAAGCGAGGGGGGGGCAGGATCTTTCACAGAAGGGAGGTGTTTCTAGTGGGGAGGGGCAACAGCCTGTTGAGGAGCCCCTTACCTCCCAACACGGAGCACCAACCTTGGTGAGGCCAGTCTTTCCTAGGTCAGAAGGATCTGAGGCCCACATTGTGCCCCCCCCCAAGAAATATTTGCCTCTTGGACTTCACTTGTGTTGCTGGTGTAAATTATGTTGGTTGAAGATTATGAAAATTTACTGACTTGCCAAAGGCGATGAAAGGTAGGAGGGGGAGAGATGGGGTGGAGGAGGTAATTTGAATATTTAGCTATATTTATGGGGACAGTGGAGATAAACTCTCTCACATTAACTAACCCCTCTGAAGCATCCACAGCCTGTGGATTAAAATCAGGCTAATTTGACCATCAAATGGTGCTCTAGCTCACACTTACCTTTCCCCCCATTTAGAAAATATGTCACAGGATGATGCATACATATACATGTTTGTGAATCAGTGTACCACAAGAGCTTCAAGGGACACGGAAAGCCCAGAAATGGGCAAAAAGATGGTTCCCTGGATGGTGAAATTTCCCAAATAGGCCTTTTAAATGCGGGTCTCAGAGGTTAACTAAACAAAGACAGTCTCGGCAGGACCACACGGGAGAGGATTTTAGCCTGACTTAACCCACTGAGAGCAGAGTCTTGTTCAATTTTTATGGGAATTTCAACAAGTAACCAATACAGACGACCTTTCCCTCTCTCTCTCTCTTTTTTTAATCCCCTGGGACTGGCTGTCAATCACTGCTCACCCCAGGCCGGCGCCCACTCCCCCACTCTCCTGCCCACTTCTCCTCTCCCGCCCTGCCCGTTGCCCTCCTTGCTTTCCCTGTTCTCCCTCTCCACACAGGCTCTACTCACTTTAAACCCAGATTCCGAGGTTTCGCAGCTGCAGTGAGACTACACTAAAAATTAAAAACAAAAGAACTCAAAAGAAAGAGGCTTATGATTCTTCTTTGAGACCACCTTCGCCCCACCCAGTACATCGGGGCACACGCACAGGTCCCAGAAATTCGGGGATCCGGAAACAGGACACTTGGAGAACGAAAACGGCGGAACCAAAGCACGCCGGCCTCCCGCAGCGACCTTCCCAGAGAGTCTTGCACGACCTTTGGGCACAGCTTAGGGATGCTGGGGAGGCCATGGATTGGGCCAAAGCCTACCGGGACGCTTTGCTCCTTCCCTTGTCTTCTGGGTCCGGTCCCTTTCTTCTGTCCGCCCCCCCCCCCCCCGCCCTAGTTGGCAACCTCCAGTCGACAGGAGGTAGGGGCTCAGCAGGAGCAGGCTGGGTTCGAGGACGCCTGGTTAGCAGTGCGCCGCCCGCGGGGCCGCGGGCCACCGAGAGACTAGGGCCCAGCGAGGAGCCGGGAGGCCCAGCAGGGCAGAGACTGTGGGCCAAGAAGGTCTCCCCCAGCAGACGCACACGCGCGCGCACACACACACACACACACACACAGCACACCCACCGGGGGCCGCGGTCCCACTCCAGACAGGGAGGCCAAGGCCCGCGTGCTCAGGGAGACCCCGCAGTCCTCGTTAAGTACTGTGAGCCTTTCAAGATGGAGCTAGGGCTTTTATCCCTCACTGATCACATCAAAGAGCTGACGACGGCCTTCGGTCTTAAGGTATGACTTTAGCTCTGGGTCCCGCTATTTTGAGATCATAGAAGTGGCACCGAGAAGTGCTGTAACGCGATGGGTGAAGGCACCTGTGTGTAGAGAGCAACACGCACACACCGGAGCGCAAGGACCTATTGCTCCTTTACGAGAGCAGTGCGGCGCGCCGTTGGCGACAATAGATGTTACCGGGCAACAAACGTAGCCCAAGTCAGGGACCACTTAGCCTGGTGGCTCCGTAAGCCCTGGGATGCTGGCAGGCCAAGGCGTCGAAAGCAGGGCGCGAACGCTGCGGGCGGGCGAAAACGGTTTTAACGCACTTGAAAATCGAATCCGGCCCGGCACCAACGTGTGATTTATGGTGCCATAAGGCACGGGTATCTAGGAAAGACGCGGGTTAAGTGGTCTAATCCAGCCCGGTGCGGAAACAGACCCGATCCGGGAGAAGTCTGGGCCCCGGCGCGCTGCGGACACCGCGGGCCAGTGCGCCCCGGGGCCAGGAGGCGCCGAGAAAGCAAAAGCAAAAGTCGGCAGTGGGTTGGCGCCCAACAGCCGGGCTCAGGGCCTCGGCAGAGGAGCGGCCCCAGCGGAGAGGACTGAGAGCCGTCTCGGTCCTCTGCCATCCCGGAGCTCTGTCAGGGGCTGCCCGCGCTGCCGGACGTCTGGGTCTGCAGCTGAGCGCTTATGGAAGGACATTATCTGCTCCCTGGAGTCGGGCTTCTCTAGAGGAAGCCTGAGACTTTCAGGACCTACGATGACCTGCACTTTCCTTCCAGGCCCTTTGTCTTGCAAAGGGATTGTTTTCTGTCACCTTCTTTTGGGACAAAGAATAATCCCTGCTGTGACCTGCTACTCTGACTGGGCCACTTAGTTGGGAAATAAGACAGGAGGCTTGAAACTAGAAGTGGGAGCGACAGTGGCGTTTCTGGGGCAGGGGACTTGGCCTCTGCAGCTGGGGCTTTGGCAGCAAGGTCCAGGAGCCCTGCGTTTAAGGACCCCATCAGAGAGCGTGGGCCAAATGGTTCCCGTGTTGGTGCTCCCCCTGCGATTAAAGCTGTCGTGAGACTCCAGGAATAATAGGGGAATTCAGACACTCTACAACTCGGTTGAGAGGAAGATCGTGCTCTTTGCGGGTAACATCAAAACAAAACATAGTGATGGCAGAGTCCTCCTCGGACTCAGTTTGAAACTTTGAGAAACTTCTGGAGATTGGGTTTGTTCTACCAGTTTTGTTACAATAGACAAAAGGACACATCAACCCCTTTCTTACCCTGAATCAAAATAAGGCATGAGTTAAGTTAAAATTTAAAAAGTGATATGCCCCATCCTCAGACTGTTTGTGAAGAGTTTTTCTTTTCTTTCGTCTTTCAGTGGGACTGCCTCGATACCAGCATCACTCTACCCCAGTGTGCGACAGAAAAGATTTTGTCCTCAACTTTAATGGCATTTCTTCTTTCCATCCCTCTGCAAGCGGGCCATATTATCACCATCACCACCACCAGAGCGTCTGCCAGGATATTAAGCCCTGTGTCATGTGAATGGGGGGAAGGAGGCCATGCCAAGGCCGCTCTCGGCTCTCTTCCTCCACAGGGCAGAAGTAACTGAGGTGGACTCCCACAATATGCACGGCGCTAGCTGTAAGTAGCACACCAGTCACTTAGCCAGAATCCCCAGGCCAGCGCTGTTCATGGATACTTGTCTACCATTGGTAGAAGGACAGCCCCTGGTAAAGTAATGCCCCTCATATGAATATGTGCAGGCTCCCAGTGAGGGGGAGAGCCAACTGAGAACTCAACTTCTTAGCAGAGATGGTAAAAAGTTACCACATGAAAAACATAAACATGTAACTCTGGGATCTTCATTACCTTCCGTAATCAGGGTCTGAAAAACGCAAGTTGTGTGTGTGTGTTTTTCTTTGTCTATGAAAATTTGTGTGCTTTTCAAAAAGGCAGTGCTAAGCACAAGACTTCAAGAAAGCCTCATCTTGTTGCCTAGCCAAGTAAGAGAGTTCTGTTTCGCCAAACACTAAGTTTGGATACAGGTGCCAAAGAACATTATTAAGAAAGTATTTAGAAACAATGTGTCTAGTTTAAGAAAGTGGTTTTCAGTATTGTGACAATACAACGTTTTTTTACAAGGTTGTTTTCTACCACCATATTTTAAAGATATTTTTATGATTTTCGTGTATACTCACACTTTGCTTGTATTTTAAAAGAAGGATATATTTGCACTTATGTATACTTTTACAGTTTGCCAAACTATTTTGATGTAAAATTTTTTTCAATAAAATATATATAACAAATAGCTGTTTTAGGGATCTATTTCCTCCACTGGTGTCCTGGGATCACCAGGTTCTCTCCTCTGCCAGCCGGCAATGCAACTCTACACTGTGGGGTTTTTTTTTTTTTTTTTTCCAAGTTGTATAATTGACGTGGTGTGGGGTCTGTGCCTTGAGTAACACAGGCCAGGTTCTGATTGTGGGTCTTCTCAGGAGAGAAAGAGAAGAAGGAACTTCTTCTGTTCTTTCTTTCCTTCACCCTAGCTCTTTCTGGCTAAACAAAAACCAGAAGGTAAAAGGAACTTAAGAGAAAACCAGGCAAGATAATGAAAAGCAAGAGTCTGATTTGAGGAAACCAAGTTTCGTGCCCCTTTTGTTCTCTTTCCTGTGGCCAAGGAGAGTTTTGCCTTTTGCTCTTTGCTCTTCCCCACTAGCAGGCAGTGATGGGGCAGAGTGGAAAGTCACCATCTAGGGCTGGGCTGAGCCTGGGCTCCTGTGAGCTCAGTGGAGGCAAGAAAGGAGTGGTATCCAAAGAATAGGACCAGCTTCCCCTTTTCAAGTCACAGTTTTGTTGATTACATTTTATTGTGGGTGGTGGTCAGATCCTAAAGTGTCCAGAGGCGGATGGCTGTGGAGAGGTAATGGGCGTTCTGTGAGCATTTGATCTTTTAATTTCTTTGGAGAGTAACAGAAGCAGGTACTCATCCTCAAAAAAAGGTGTTCTGTGACTGCTGTCTGTCCCCACCCCCAATTCAGAGCCTGGCCAACCCTGCTTAGCAGAAGCGCTCTCAACCCCCACACATCTCTCCCCTTCCTCCCTTGTCCCCTATGCTCCCCCCTTTCTTTTAACAAGGGATCTCCTTCAGGGATTCCTTCAGAGCCCCTTTCCCTTGCTCCATGTCCCAAGGTTCCCCAATCATGAATGCTATAGGCAGAGCTGGTAAAGCTCTGGATTAAAAAGAGAGAAAATAGGCCAACTAGGCAGCAGGACTTGCTTCTTGTCAGCCCACCCTCCTCTGAACAGTCCTTCAAAGTCATGGGCAGTTTCAGTAACAGTCAATCTGAGCAGTATCAGAGAGGTTCTCAACCCATGATCAAGCTGCGGATTTTCCTTCCCAACTTGGGTCTGGTGTTTTGCTCTTAGTTTTGTTTTTGCTTTTGCTTTCGAAAACTCACCTTTGTTTCTCATGCCCTAAAAGGTCTTTCTCCCAGTCACCAGGCACTTAATACCACTCAGTAGATATCTCACACAGAAGGTTTTTGTATTCCAAGCAAATTTAAGTCCAAAGACAGTTTCATTAGTAAAACATCTTGTTTTCAAAAGTCTTAACCGTCTTCCTAATCCTTAAGTTTCCTTTCTATATTTTCCAAAATTAATCAGTGATTTAAACATGTCTTTTGTGTCTCCATTATCATATTTGCAGTTAAATAGGGCTTTTTTTTTTCCCTTTTTATACTGAACTACACAAGGGCCTGCTATAAATTATGAAGTCAGTTTCAGAGTTTGCTCCGACCACAGTGCTGTGTTTACATTCCTTCCAAGGCAGCCGGCATGGTCGTAATTTATATCCTAAACACTTGAACGTAACTTGTTTATACAGAGAATGACAAGACCTCAAAGACAAAAACGCTGAGTCTCTTCGGGGTGACTGCTTTGGAAAGGCTAGCGCGCCCCCTAGTGGCACAAGGAGACCCAGGCACGCAATTATTCATGGTTGTTTCAAGCTGTGGAAGAACTTGACCCATTTTGTGCTTTTCCACATCCCTATAATGTGGAGATGTTGCTCCTATTTACAGATGTGTACTAGGTCATGGCTAGCAGGGTTAGACTTCCGTTTTCTGATTTCGGTTCATTTCGCTTTTTTTTTTTTTAAGTAAGCTCTACGCCTAATGTGGGGCTTGAACTCATGACCCTGAGATCAAGAGTTGCATGCTGTATCCACTGAGCTAGCCAGGCTGCCCTCATTTCACATCTTTTAAACCCGACATCACATGTAAAAACCTGGAATTAATGTTGCAAACACAGGAACAATGGCAATCTTCACTTGGAGGGGTTGATAGACACAGACTGCTGGGCCCACCCCCCAGGTTCTAACTCAGTCTGTCTGGGGAGGGGCTCAAAAGTTTATACTCCTAATAAGTTCCCAGGTCTAGAGACCACACTTTGAAAACCACAGGTCTAGGAAGGTAGTCTCACAGATATTTTATATGTTCAGATGGGTAGGTATTGAAGCTAGTCCATTAATTGTTAAGCAAAGATCTAAAGGGATTTTTTAAAATAGTTTGTACACCCAAATACCTCTGTGATTGGTTACTGGGGAAGTGCAAAGCCTAATTTTGAAAATAGAAACCTGCCCATTTTTATCCAAAGCACTGAGGCCTCTTATTATATTATAGTTAACTTTGCAAAGAAAAGTCAGGTGGAAACACTAAAGTCTACCTGCTTCAGTAGAGCAGTAAGTTTAGGTACTTACACACACCAGGATGTTGAAATTCTCCAAATGGAAGGAGGTGGTGATTGGAGCAAGTAGGAAAGGAAATCCTTTATTAGTTATAAAATCTTTTAAGGAACACAGAAAAGGCAAAGAAAGGAAGCTGTGATTTCCATATATAGAAGTAGTGATTCCTAGATACAGAGGGGTCAGGCAGAACCATAGGTGGGCAGAGAGAAGAGAGAGACAGAAGGAGAGAGACAGACAGATGGAGGGAGAGGGAGGGAGAAAATAGGGGGGTAAGAAATGGGGTGGGGGAAGGACAGAGAGGGGGGAAAGAAAGAGAGGGAGGGATAGAGGAAGGGAAGGAGATAGACAGAAAAGAGAGAGAGAGAGATCTGGAAAGGAGGAGTCTCTGAAAAATATTTCATGAATCCCTGTCCCAAAGCTAGCAAAGCAGCTTTGAAGCTAGACTGCCATCCTCAGAGGCAACTATTATCTCTCCAAGTGTGCAATGCCAAGACATTGACTGAAAGGCCCATGTACTTGTTTTGCTTGGCTTCTGCCTGGATTCTGAGGAAGTAAGTGAATTCTCTAGTTGTGCACGCTCAAGTTTTCTGAACTGCTGCAGCAACTTCTAGAGAATTTAGGGTAATAATCTTGATTTACATTTTAGAAAGTAGAAATCTGATTTCAGGGAAAATTTTTCAGGTGCACAGTATATATATGCCACTGTATGGAATTAAATGGAATCAGCACCTCCTTCCTAAAGGAAAAACTGTCTTGTGGATTCATATATACCTAATTACTGTTCATAATGGGAATTAATTCAAAACAGGCACCAACTTATTTAGAATGGAAATATATTTTAATATATTTTATCAGAACGGAAATATATTTTACCAAACCTGCCTCTATGAAACACTATCTGAGCAAGGAAAAACACCACAGATGTAGACATTGGGCCAGAAAGGGCCACGGCACATGGGTGTCAAGATCATTTGGGAAAAAATGAAAGTCCTGGAAGTGCTTTTGGAGTTCAGTGTGCCCTGAGTCCACAGAAATCCAACTGATAAATATTCAGCTCTCCAGTTCCTGGGGGACTTGTCCAGCCCAGTGTCGATTCACCAGTCCACTTGGCATAGTGTGTGCAGGAAAGAGAGAGAGAAGGTCTGAGAGCAGTGTGGAGGCTATGTCCTCAACAACATCCCCCCCCATCCCCCAAATAGAACACATCTTATTTTCCCAGCTTGGGAGTTGCTGTCTTACAGATAGAAAGAGACCCAGGGAGCCTCGGCCAGAGCCAGTCGGTGGCTTGGGCCCCCAGACTGTACCATACCACCTCGAAGAACTGGCAGAGCACCTCCAGCATCACAAACTGCTTTGAATTAGATAGGGTTTGGCCCCAGAGTGGGTAGAGGAAAACCTCCTCCCCCTCCCTCTCCTGGTGATCACTGGGGTTGCTTTTCATGTGCCACTACCTGAACGCAATCCCTCATCTACAGGGAAAATAATTAATCCCCCATCACTGGATGCTCTGGCTGTTGTCATTTGGACTTTATCTAGGACATTTCATTCCCATTTCCTAAGCACTTCTCCACGGTGCCCCTCTCATGGCCCATGAGGCTGTCTTTGTCATCTTTGCTTTGTTTTTTATTATAGAGGAGATGGAGGCAAGGCCCAGGAACCGCATCTGGCAGTGGGTAATGAGGCAGCTGGTGTGCATCCCCTTCTCTGGGGGGCATTTCAGTGTGCAGAGCCTCATGCTCTGCTCTATCTACATGAACTCATGTCATCCAGGCTCCCCTTAATCTGTTCACCTCAGCACTAAGCAGACTGAGGCATCAGTAAATCATGAGTGGATGAGCCACAGGATGATGTACGCCAATGGCTAGTCTTCAAGATGAAGGAGAGAAGCTGCTATTAGGAAAGAATCACTTTAATGGATTGAAATACTAGTTACTAGGTAACTAGGCCAGTACTTAGTGTCTGAACAGGGATTCCCAAGATATCAAATCAGCTGACATGCTCCCATGTTGGGGGTTCAGCAATTACTTGAGGAAGCATTTGTACACTCCACAGTGGGTCACAGCCCAAGTGCCTGGTAGAGGGACACAGAGAGCTTTGAAAGCCACTCATGACCATTCCATCACCCACCCAGCCAGCTGAGTTGGCTCCTAGGGAGGCAGACCTGAGCCGCAGTGTTCTTAAAAGTTCTCCATGGTGCTTTTACTCTTCTGGCCAAGATTGACAACCACAATTGAAGATTACCTTGTTTACATATCACAGAAATCCTTTGTGGAAGGTGTTATCAACACAATCTTGTTGGTTTGCAGATGAGAAAAGGCCAGCCCAGCCATTTAGCTGGTGTCTACACTGGCTCCTCTGTCTATAAAGCGTGTGTCCTACAGCTTTGGCAAATCAGATGCCCCAACTTGTCCCACACAGTCACATAGAATCTCTGGGTGGGACTGAAGTGTCAGGAGCCTTGAAAACTCCCCAGGTGAAGCCCTACTCTATCTTCCTGCACACTGGGCTGAATGGCAGGTCTGGCCTCAGACTCTTCCTTTGTGTTCAGGGAAGACCTACAGGGAAGGAAAGCACAGGCCAGCATAGCCATGAGGTATAACTTCACAGTAATCACTTACTAAGGTTCTTTTCCAGAAGAAAAGTTGAGTTGGGGGAAGGCATACAGTGTGAGGGCATGGGCAATGAGTTGGGAAGGAGACACGTGAAAGGACAAGCAAGGAATGTTAGAGCCCTCACCCCTCTCTCAGGGCTACTGGAACTGGCCAACTGGGGCTGTGCAGAATCACAGCATCACTCAGCATGTCACTGCAATTAGGACATCTAGGTGATAAAACAGGGTTTCACCTGCTCAGGGCTTCCTACAGGGCAGTTGTCAATATTGCAATTGGATGGTGATAGTGAAGGTAATGATGTGCAGTCCCTAGCCCCTGTGCACTAAGACTAGTAGTCCAGCCATAGTGTCAGATAGGAGATACCCCTCTCTGTGACTGGGGACAAGGCCAAGTGAATCAGAGCCATTGCTTAAAGAAAACACACATGGGCAGACATGCACACAAACACAGGGGACACAGACACACAGACACATGAACACAGACACACAGTCTTCTATTCAGTTGTGATTTAACTCCAAGTAAGGAAAGGTTGACATTTTATCACACCTGCCATCTTTCCAAGTCTCCGAGTTGACTACAACTATGTAATATTCACCTTCTGAGGTTTCTTTTTGCTAATGGCAGGACTTTCTCCTCCTTTAATTCCAGAAGTGTAAAGAACAGGCTGTGTTAAATTAAATGGTGACTTTTGTTTTCAAAGACCATACTGAGCCTCACCCCAGTCATAAACAAGGTTCGAACCAGGCATAGTACAATGTTGTCCAAGATATGCACAGTGCTTCCTGGAGCAGCAGGACAACAACATATAGTTATTTATGGCATGGTGCTTGAAGGGTGCTTTAGTTTTTCCTCCAAGTGGTGAGGTCCCAGTGGGCTCTGATTCTGTCAGCCTCTGAACACTGGATGTATCCTTACAATGATAAGAACTGGGGTGGTGAGCAAGAGAGATACCCTCTTCCTTTTGGATGGTCCCTTCTTTACAGGCAAGTCTCAACTCTCCAGAGGAACCAGACAGGTGACCAGCAGGAAGTCCTCAACTAGATGTGAATCAATCAATGAATGTCTGAGCCAGGAACACATGAAAGACGGCACACCAGCTTTGGGTCTTCACTAGCAGAGATATAGACAAATGAATGCTCATGAACAGTCCACTCCAAGCTGTAGGGGCAAAACCCTGTTCTTTATCATGACCTGAAAACATCTCCCACAGAGAGTACATACGCTAAAGAAAATGTCTTTCCAAACAGCATACCCTGTTCACTGAGCATAGGGGTATATGAAGAGCAGAGATGTCAGCGGCAGGCAGAGCTGACTTCTCCAAAATCTTAACCCTGCCACTTACTGTATTACTTCAGTTTGTGGTGGCTCAGTTTCCTAAACTGGGCAAGGTGGGTACTGATACCAACCTTAAATATTGATGGGATGATTAAAAGGCTACAAAGCAGTTAGTTCCTGGCATAATGTAGGTGGTGAAGATATAGTTCCTCAGTCTTCTACAAGCATAGGAGCAGGGCATGGGAAAGCTGCAAAAGGCCTGATGTCACTTTATGTATAAACCGTGTCCCAACTAAGTCCTAAATGGAGAAGAAATGTTGCTGTTATCAGTGTATGCAGACGGAGGAATTGAGCACAGGATAGTTTTAAGTATTATAAGTATAATTTTACTAAGGCTACCATAACAAAGTACCACAAATTGGGTGAATTAAGCAATAGGAGGTTGTTGTTTTTTTCTCTCAGTCTCAGAAGCCAAAAGTCCAAAATCAAGGTGTGAGCAGAGTTGGGTTCTTCTGAAGCCTCTCTCCTTGGCTTGTAGATGACCATCTCTGCCCTGTGTCTTCATGTCGTCTTCCTTGTGTGTCTGTCTCTGTACCCAAAACTCCCTTTTATAAGGACACCAGTCATTTTGGATTGGCACTCACCCTAATGACCTCACTTTAACTTGACTACCTCTGTAAAGACCCTATCTCCAAATAAGGTCACTAGGAGTTAGGACTCTAACATGTCTTTTTTTGGGGAACACAATTTTCAGCCCATAATAAATATAAACCAAGCTCACAGCTGAACACAAATACACTTGACTTATTAAGGTCCCAAACCCAGGGCCTTCTCCACTGCCCAAGACAACTTAGAATAAGCAAGCTCTCTGAAGAATGCTCATGATAGCTGGGCCATTGAAGCAGGCCTTCTTCTCTCCATCTACTGCCTTGAGTGTTGAGTGGCCCGGAAACTAGATTTTGTTTCCTTCAGCTAGAAAATACTCAATAGCCAGCATGTAAGAGAGCCTTAGCCCCTGGCTAGTCTACATTTTCTTGGGCAAAGCCTCCAAAGTGCTCAGAAATGGGCCCTACAAAGATCACACCTCCCAAAAGAGAAAGAAGACCTGGAAAAAAGATTTTTTCCTTTTTTAACTGGAGAAGAGGTAGTATTATGAACACAGTATTATGATCATTCAGTGTTAGGAGAAGCAGCTCTGCTGGGTTACTGGATACTCAGATTCTCTGCTGACCAGCATGTATAATCTATCAATCTTTAAAGTAGTCTTACAGGGTTTGCATTACTAAACCCATTTCCTAGATGAGCAAACTCATTCGCCAGCACAGAGCTAGTAACTAGGAGGGCTGAAACCCCAACTGAACCCATCTGCCTGCACACATCTGAATTGGGCATTAGGGAAAGGAAGGAATGACAGCTGCAGTTGGGGAGGCTTTGCTTAAGGAAAGGCATGTCCAGTATTCCAGGATGTCCACAATGCCCACCATAGCAATGCATGAGATGTCAGGGTATTTGTCCAAGAAGCTCATAAGTTGCACAAGGCACAGCCCACACTATAGCAGACATCCCCATCCTCATCCCACATGAAGGAACAGACCCCTGATGAGGCCAGGCAAAGGCAGTGGGGCTTCCAGGACTCCTACCCTTTTTCCTAAGGGCCCAGGTGAGAACCATCTGCACAGCCCCCAGACCTCACACCATTGGTGGTTGCATGGTTCTCTGGGATCCCACAGTGAGCAGCCTGATCTGCCCTCAGACCAACTTCCCACCCTGGGTATAAGCTGGTTCTGCCCAAGAAAAAGCAACACTCCTAGTCCTGTTAAGAGGTGAGTTGGAAGGTGTGTGCCAGTCTGAAAAGGGACTTCAGGAAAGCATGGAGAAGAGGAGAGCCAGCTCTCAACATCTAGGATGACTCTGACCCAGACTGATTCTGACATAAGGATCCAAACTCTATTCCCACGAGATCATTGCCACCAACCTGTCCTCCAGTGAACTAAAAGTCCCCTGCAGGCTTGGGGGACACAAGATCTGTCCTCAGAGGGAGCCTGGGGAGCAGGAGGGAAGCTCAGCACTTGCTGGGATTGCAGTTTCCCCATCCTCCCCTCTCCTGATGGCTCTTTGTTTCTCAGACCATAGCAGAGGCTGAGTCACTGAGGGATTTTAATTTGGAAAACAAGATTACAAAAGAAAGAAAGAAACCATGATTCTATTAACAATTATATGCAGAACAAGACCAAAGTTACAACTTTCATTTTTTTCCCTCCAAATTTGGTGCTGACTTTAGATGAGGCTTTCCAGAATTTCAAAGCAGGCTCTATTCTCATGGAACAAGAGTCAACTACAAGAGAAACAGAAGGTTTGGTTCTAGGACTTTTATTTCCTTTAACATCAAGGCCCTGATGAAAATGTGAAACCTGATTTAACTGTTGGGGACAGGAGAGAGCTTGAAGACGCTTTTTAGAAGGAACTAGGGCACAGGGATATTGTAAGAAAAAGGTATAGAAAGCCTGAAAGCAAATGTAGGGAGAAAAGAACTGATAGGCATGTTCAAATTCTCAAGGCCACCCCAGCTTGTTATTTTGGACCCTGGAGGAAGGGTGGGAGATTGGGACCCTCATCCAACAGACTTGAAGACCACCCTGCATTCTTGCCTTTGCAGTTTTTAAAAGCAGCCCCTGCATCTCAGGGCAGAAGCCCAGCGCGGGGTGGGCGGCAAGCTTTGTTGTCCTGTCTTCCTGCCAGTCCTCTTCCTAGCCGAGCCCCGGAGCTGCCTCTGTCACTGCCTTGTTTGATATTTTCAAATCCGGCCTGAGGCAGATGATGGGGCCACAGGAGGAGAATCCTTCAGGGTGTCTTGTTTGGTTTGGAAATATTTAAATGTCTGCTGCATTTCCTCGGAGAGGGGAAACGTCAGGGCCTGTGGGAGAGCCCTGCACTCTGGCCGCAGCCCTGCAGGGACCCCAGCTCCTCTGCCCCTGACCTGGGACTGAATCCCGGGGGCCCCCTCCCTCCACTCCCATTCAGAGCACCATGAGAAACTCAAGACAGTCCAGACATTCCCCACAACCTGTTTACAGTCAAGTGACTCAGTCTGTCACTCTTTTAAAGCCAATGTAGCAATTGTCCATGATTACAGAAACGTTCTCGGCTCCTGGAAAAATCGCCAACACATTATTAACCTCCGCAATGAGACACATGTTTTCCATAGATTTAACTGCTAGTGGCCACCACAGATGAACATAGCCTTTTAGAATGAAAAGCGTGTAATTAAGACATAATCTATTCTGCTTTGTAATATATGAAGCAGTAAATGGCTACAAAGATTGATTGAATTCTTCAGCTTCCCTTTGGCACGTAAGCACCTTCAAAGCTCTTGGCACCCTGTGTGCTCTAAAGGCAGCAGTGATTGTCACTACTTCACAGCCTATGGGGAGTGTGGACTTAACAGCAAAATGCCTGCCTCTTACTGGGATTCTGGGACCATAATAGTGCTCGATCTGTGATTTACACTAACGCCCATCTTTGGAACACAGCTAGATTGACAGAAGAACGTGGGAAAGCAGGATATGATACTGATTAACTGATATGGAGTGGGCTTTGCTCAGTCAAAATATTGATGGAGGCAAGGACTTGTGGTAAAAGGAGATTTGATTGTATAAACACACAGCTCACCATTGAAGCTTCCTGCACCAGGCGCATTGCCTGCCTTTCAGGGATAAAAAGCACAGCATGGTTTTTTTCATGTTGTCAGGAGTTTTCTGAGGTCTGTCTTTGACAGGTTAAAAAACTGAACACTTTTTACTTTGTACCACTCCACATGAGGGAAAATCCAATCATTTTATGTTGCTCTGTGCAGAGTCAACATGGCCTGAGGCTGATCGTCCAAGTATATGGATCTGCCCCTCATGGGCAATTTAGAGTCTGAACGAAGGTTCTTGCCAGAGAATCAAACCTTAATCTCTGCTGTTCAAGTCTTATCAAAAGCTAGATTTTTAAGAAATAACATTCATGAGAGATTACCCAAAGATATGCAGTCCATCTTTTCTACACTCCATCCTAAGTGCACCAGCCCAGCAGACAACCAAGGATTTAGGAAAGAACTTCTGACTCACGTAGAGTTGCCCTGGTGAGTGGCACTTGAGTGTTAGGCTGAAGCCCACGATGAGGGATGTTAGAACAAACAGCGATTTCATTTTCTCTAATGTATTTACTGGGAAGGTTGTTAAGGGCACTTTCTGTTCCTTCTGGGCATCCTGTAAACACCCATTTGCTTCTAATCTATGAACTTCAAATCACATAAGTGATCACATCTCATTCTTAGCTCTGGTCACAAAAAACTTTCTAAACTCGACCCCCACTCTCTCACCACCACCACCACCGCCACCCCCCCCCCCCCCCGCTCCCGCCAATGACTCTAGAACTCTCCTTGGTATGCCTCTTGCATGCTGGCCCTACGTGCCTTCCCTCACCCCCGACTTCCTCTCTTCTGTTAAATATATCTCTGCAAGCCGCCTAAACCTTTCTCTCTTTTTCTCCCTCCGTATCTTGGAATGCATTTGCTTCACTTTTTAGTGTTTTTGTTATTTTATGTTCTAAATTTTATTCTATTCTTTAATGACCAAACACATCATAGACATTCAATAGGCCACTAGCTAGAAACAGAAAACTAAACCTCCCTCTTTTCACTGCCCCTGCATGGCAGAGGTCTTCCATCTCTGTGTGTCTCAGAGATAGTCTACACATATACAAGCATATATATGTGAATGAACTTAACGTCCTCATAATAATTTCAATATGTACTGAAACTAAGTAAGAATTTTTCCAACTTCCCAGTTGGTTATTTCCTTTATATTCTTATGCACTTACTGATAAGACCTTAGAGGTCTTGCTGAAAAAAGCTGTGAATCTCCTTAAAACACACACACATGCACTCACAAACCACTTTTTTAGTGTGTAGAAATGAGTAAAAGTTTTTCTGCCTGAACTGTTACCCAAGCAAGATTCAAAATCTAGAAAGAGAAGAGAGGAGCAGGAAGCCAAGGAATTCCAACCGCTGGTGTAACCTACTGCAGGTGAAGGCAGATCACAAAAGTGCTTCCACCTCTAAAAGTTCAGTGAGGTTTCCAGAACTAACAGAGGAAGTACAAGGACATTTGCAGCCTGCTGTGTCCCCTTGGGATGCTGGCTCCCATCCTCAGGGACCAGACCAGAATAGTGCAGCAATCTGTGTAGCCGCTTGTGTCCATGTGGTCCAAGGGGAATGCGCTATGGGAGGGAAACCTCAAGTCATCGGTTTTGGAACTTCAAACACGATCTTGTGGCTTTGGGTTTTCTTACAAGAATCAGAAAAGTAAATACACTTTGTTTATATGTAGATGCAGAAACCCTCGAACTGCATTATAAAATGGCAATCTCAGGAGGGTGTGGGGGTGTAACAACAAGCCCCCTCTCTGTGCCCAGCAGCTGCTGGGAGGAGCTCTGAGTCATCACAGTTACCATTCAGGTGAGCCGGGACAACATTCCTCACTCTACCCTCTTAGAAAATAACAAACAAATCTACCCAGGACTGAGGAGAGAAAAGCTCTCCAGGGTGGACCAAGTAGCCAAGGTCCCAGGCAAGTTGACTGCCTCCAAGTGGAGACAAGATGCTGTTGTTCTAACTGTTGTGCTTTAGAGAAAACAGACGTTCCTGTGCAGTTGCTGACTGGGGCGTGTGTAAGGGGCAGTATGAAAAGAGCCAACCTGGGTGGCTCAGTCGGTTGAGTGACCAACTTTGGCTCAGGTCATGATCTCATGGTTCGTGAGTTTGAGCCCCACATAGGGCTCTCTGCTGTCAGCACAGAGCCCACTTTGGATCCACTGTCCCCCGCTCTCTGCCCCTTCCCCACCCTTTCCTGCTCTCCTCTCAAAATAAATAAACTTAAAAAAAAGAGCGCAAGTACCTATAATATAGCAGTCAGTTTATATTTATTACCTCATTTAGTCCCCAGTTAGCCTTATGAAACAGACCTCCTGTTATTTTAATAAAAGGACATGAGGTTAACACTGATGAAGTGACCCATCTGAGGTCATACAACAAGATATTAGAGAGACAGAAAAGGAAACCTGGCTCTGTGCTTTGGTTTTGAAAGTTGCCCATTGCCCTTTGGCATCCAGCAAAGGCACACACTTTTCCCGACTTAGAAGTCCCTTCTGAGATCTTTGAAGACAAAACTTTGAACGCTTCTGGCAAAATCCAAAGATTTCAGAAGGTCTACAGCAGTGGTACAATTTGGGGATCCAGGGGACAGTTGACCATCTTTGAAGATAGTTTTCATCGTCACAGTGCGGGGGAGGGTATTTGCTAATGTTGTCTAGTGAGTAGAGGCCAGGGATGCTTCAAAACATCCTGTGTACTCAGGACTTCACCACAACAAGGAATCATTTGCCTCAACATATCATACAGATTGACAGAAGCTGAGAAACACTGGTCTATTGGTATAAAAAAGTCAATCAAACTTTAAAACTGATTCAACACTTTTTAAGAAGTGTTACAGATCTTTGTTGTTGTTGTTGTTTATTTATTTATTTGGAGAGAGAAAGCGAGGTGCAGAGATTGGAAGAGAGTGAATACCAAACAGGGTTTGCACTGTCAGTGCAGAGCCTCTGTGGGAGCTTAATCTCACGAACCATGAGATCATGACCTGAGCTGAAATCAAGGGTCAGAGGCTCAACTGACTGAGTGACCAAGGCACCCCGAAAGAGTTATAGATCTTTAAGGAGAGCATGCTTTTTTGTAGCCACATTGTATCCTCCTAATTAAATGTTCTGTGTGTTTGGGTTATGGATGTTAGTTCCTATCACTGAAGATCTCATTGCCCAAACAAGTGTCTTCTCAATAAAATTACCTAAAGAAACATTCCTTGTTTTGCTACAAATTTATACAATACATGAATGTGAGGCTTCACATGAATATGGATGCCAACAGGAAAGGATCCACGCTATATAGCAGGAGAAAGGATGGGATACTTCAGCAAACCACAGGGCACTTTTTAAAAGTATAATTGACATGCAATTTTTTATTACTTTCAAGTGTACAACATAATGATTTTATATTTACATTACCTTATGAAATGATCACCATTATAAGTCTAGTTACCATCTGTCACTGTAAAAAAGTTTTACAGTATTATTGACTATATTCCCTATGCTATACTTTACATCCCCATATCTTTTATACATCCTCATATATTTTATAGCTGGAAGATTGTATAGCTTAATCCCCTTCACTTATTTTGCCCATCTTCCACCCCCGACTCTAGCAACCACCACTTTGTTTTTTGTATTTGAGTCTGTTTCTGTTTGGGGATTTTTGTTCATTCATTTTGCTTTTTAGATTCCACATATAAGTGAAATCATATGGTATTTGTCTTTCTCTGTCAGACTTATTTCACCTTTATGCAAAATTTCATTTTTTTATGGCTAAGTAATATTCCTCTGTGTGTGTGTATGTGTGTGCATGTGTTTAGCACATCTTCTTTATCCCTTCATCTATAGATGAACACTTAAGTTGCTTCCATATCTTGGCTATTGTAAATAATGCTGCAATGAACATAGAGGTGCATATGTCTTTTCAAATTAATGTTTTCATTTTCTTTGGATACATACCCAGTAGTGGAATTTCTGGATCATATGGTAGTTCTATTTTTAATTTTTTAAGGAAACTCCATACCATTTTCCATAGTGGCTGCACCAGTTTACATTCCCACCAACAGTGTCTGAGGGTTCCCTTTTCACCACATCCTTACCAGCGTTTGTTATTTTTGTCTTTTTGATAATAGCCACTCTGACAGGTGTGAGGTGATATCTCATTATGGTTTTCATTTGGGCCTCTCTCATTTGAGTTTTTAAATAATGAGTCATATGAGTTTTCAACAGATTTTTAATGTTAATCCTTTATCAGATATATGGTTTGCAAATATATTCTATCCTTCAGTAAGTTGCCTTTTTGTTTTCTTCATAATTTCCTTCATTGTTCAGAAGCTTTTTAGTCAGAGCACTTCTTGTGCATGAAGCATAGTGACTTTGAACATATAAAAACCTCAAATAATAGCAATTTTTAGGGACTCTTGATGAAATGATTCTCCCAGAGTTCCCTGAGTTTATCATGGATTTTAACATCATTTCGATGGCAGCTAGTTTATCGTCATTTCACATGATTTCACATCTATTTCAGACACAGATGCAGCTCTGGCAAAACAAACCCACAGAGGACTCGAACGGAGTCCAGCATAGTGACGGCTCATCCTCCCCCAGATGAAAAAGGAGATGTTTGTAACGTGGCTGCTTCCCCGCCTCTTCACTCCAGGGCATTCCTACATCTGGCAATACTAGAAACCACAAGTCAAACACAGAATAACTCAACTAGCTAACAAAGAGATGATCAAGAAAGCCTTTGGCAATCTAAATTGCTATCATTTCGTTTCTCTTCCTACTTTTCCGTTTTAAAGTTTTTACTAATTCTGGAAGCACCATTTGACTAAGAAGAATGTACACAGATTAATTCTTAAACCGATAACCTAAGTTCCTCAAAAGCTATTGTTTTTCATTCATCGCTGTAACAAAAAAATGAAACATTATTAACATTTGAAAAAAGAAAACAAATAATCTATAATCCAACATTTCCAGAAATGTAAACAATAGACACAGAGGGAGTGAGGAGGGCAGAAATGGACCCACAAACTGCAGCAGGCATGACCTTTGAAAAGCCATGCTCAGCTGGAGCCAGTTGTGGAGAGACAAGGTATGTTGGTTTTCCACAAACCCAGATTATTATGTAAAATATCTCAAATTTTAAATATTGACTCGTATGTTTTAAGCACTGTGCCAGTTAAGCAAAACACATCTGCAGGTTAAAATTCAAGTAACAGGTTACCAGTTTGAAAGCTTTGGTACATAATTTTGCATCTAAACAAAGGTGAACAGAAGAAACTCCATGTGAGTTCATATATTTTTGCAATTGTAATAATTGGAACACATTTGAAAGAATATTCTCCATAATATTAAAGGGACATAGGCCTCTGAACGTGAGAAAATATTGAAATATTAATGAAGCAAAAGAAGGATGTTGGTGAAAGTCCTTATTTTTACCAGTAAAACATGTCTTGGTCCACCACATTTGCACACATATAAATTAGAACTCATCTTTACTGAGAGAAATCTACCAGTAATATAAGTGTGTATCAATTGAGGATGAAACTGGGAAGATTCTTGGACAAGCAATGAAGTCACTATAACACCCTAGGGCCAGGGTTCCTGGTGCCAACACATGTGGAAGGAATATTTCTGAAGGATTATTAAATTATTAAGAATATGAAATAGTTCGTTTTCAATGCTGAATCCAAATGAATTAATTTGTAGTCCACATCATAAGTGGATGTAACTGTGGAGTATTGCACACACACTTCTGTAAAGAGATTTCCATCTTTACAGTAAGGGGGAAAAGATTGGCCACTTCAAGCACCCACAATAGAGGGTATCTACCATAACCTGGAAATGTGAGTTTATTTATTCATAAGTTGAGTTCACTCAAGTGCTAATGTTTATTTACTGATTACTCTTTCAGCACCCTAGACCCCGGGAATATAGAGATAAGCAAAATTGTCGTAGTCCTTGCCCTCATAAAGCACATGGCCTGGTAGAGGAGACATATAACAAACACAAGTATCTAAATACCCATAGAATTGTAAAGAAGTAGTAATGCCCGTGTGTTCTGCCTTGTGTAAGCAATCTGAAAATCAATGGGGGAAAAAATGACAATCAACTATTGGGGCTGTGATTTGTACCTGACCCACAACCCAGAATTCTTGCCTGAAGCTATTAAAAGCATAACAGTTCTTTAGGGGGGAAACCTTGAAAGTATGAAGGTGGAAAGTGTTATTTGAATTATTTAGATGTTGTCATTAAAATTATACCATTATACCTTTGAAACAAGTAACTCACTACCATGTGAGACAGAACTAGGATACCCTAATCAGACACTATCAGGGATGATTATTATTCATAGCAATAACTTGCACATTGAGGGTGAGGAGGCAGAGTCACTCTTGCTGCTGGCTCTGGTAAACCCGAATGTAGACTGGCATTTTACTGCTATTCCCTGAAGGAGACCATCCCCCACCCCTAGACTCACTCTAGGATGAGGAAAGCTTGATCCACCCCCCAGACGATTTATTAAGTATTTGTTCTTCTGAGGCAATTTCCTCTTGAGCTTATGACCCACCATCACCAAAAATGATTTGCTATTGAAGACATACAGACAACCAACCCTTGACTATAAAACAGGAGTTTCACCAAATAAAGATTTATTTTTGTTTCCTGCTGTGCAGGCTTTGAGTAAGGATTGCCCATGAGGTGTTACAGAGTGTGAGACCAGCAAAGTGCCCTAAGGCTAACTCCAGGCGTGAGAAGGACTAAAATTCAAAGTTCTTTCTACAATTCCCTTCCATCTATTTTATGAATGGAGGTGAGAATCAGGCTGTGTGGTTTTCACAGGCAACAGTGAACTTAAATAAGAATCTAGCTATGCTTCCTCCCTCAGCTGTTTGATTGCCAATCACAATACGGTTCTAGCAAGGCGGCCAGAAAACATGCAAATTACCACTTCTTGGTGCTCCTTCTCAAGACCCACAGCCCAGCTGGTGGAACAAAAAGACTGAGCATAAAACACTGACAGTTGCCTTCAGTGATTCACATGCACATACCTACAGTGTGTAAGTTCTTTCCATGAAGCTGCATGGAGGCTGTGTTTGCAGTGGGAAAACCAAAGACTCGACTGTCCTTATTCCCTCATCAGTACAATGTTTGTAAAACATGCTTTGTGAAGATTAAATAAGATCATTCGAGTCAAATGTTTCAAATATATCCTGGCACATAGTAAATGCTAAATAAGTTTAGCAATGATTATGGTTTCCTGCTCATCTTTCACTGGCCACTCATTTAACATTTCTGGGCCTCTCCTCCTCAAAAGCAGAAATTGGGCAAGGTGATATTTAAATTTCTTCCTGGCTTTAAAACTCAGTATCAGAGGGGCACCTGGGTGGCTCAGTTGGTTAAGCGTCCGACTTCGGCTCAGGTCATGATCTCGTGGTTTGTGAGCTCCAGCCCTGTGTAGGGCTCTGTGCTGACAGCTCAGAGCCTGGAGCCTGCTTCGGATTCTATGTCTCCCTTTCTCTCTGCCCTGCCCCCACTCACACTGTCTCTGTCTTCTTCAAAAATAAATAAACATTTAAAAAATAAAAAAAACCTCAATATCAGATACTGAGAACAAACTGAGGGTTGATGGGGGGTGGGGGAGAGGGGAAAGTGGGTGATGGGCATTGAGGAGGGCACTTGTTGGGATGAGCCCTGGGTCTTGTATGGAAACTAATTTGGCAATAAGTTATATTTAAAAAAATAAAACTCAACATCAGAAAACAAGAGCCTATTTCAATGGTTTTAAGAACAGAAATCTCTTTAAATCCCAAGAAAGTATCTCAAGTTCCAGAATAAAATGGGGGAGTATGGTTCAAACAACCTCATGCAAATGCCAAGATTTGTTAAAATCCCAGGCTTATGTGGAGTCATAAAGGACCTTGGCCCATACCGGTGATAAAAAGTGTCTACCAGGCAAGAAAAAAATGAACAATTCACAAGTTTTCACATTTATATAGACAATAATTTTTGTCTCCATAGTAGCTACTATTCTCTAACATTTATATGTGCTAGATCCAATAGTAGGTGTTTTATATACATATTCGTTCATCTTTCCATTGGTCCCATCAGGTAGATTTTATAGGTAAGGAAACAAGCTTCAGAATGGGCAAGTAACTTGCCTCAGGACACAGAGCTATTATCTCCATTCTCAGTGGTGCAGCCTGGAATTGCACCCAAGTCTATGAGGCTTTGAAGCCCACTCTCTTTTCACCATGTTATAGTGCCTCACATATTTGTTGAATGTTTTTACAGGAGGAACTTTCATTAATGTGCATGAAACAACAATAATCCGGCCACTTTCATCAGTTGGCCTCAGGGAGTGCATGTGGGTGAGGGGATGCTCAGGAATGGCATGGCCTCCACGTTCTCATTGGCCAGGTCAGAGAGGCAGCCAGGATCTGCAGGGACACGCAGTTTTGGGGGTCCATTGCCGTAAACAGGAAGGCCGTTGATGCTGACTATACAGTGAAGAAAAGCCACTCTCAAATTTCTACCCCATGTGGCTTCTCATGGTTGGAAAAAACCAAGCCTGCCAATATCATCCACCACCAAAGAGAAAGGAGCCCTGAGGCCTTGGAAGATGGACCACCCGTGAGAAGTCTAATCAGGATCAGGCTTCCCAGCACTGAGGAGGACGGGGTGCATCGCGATGAGAAAGTCACCACCGTGAAATGCCTTCCAAACCTCCCCTCTACGCAAAGCCCAAGTCAACCACTAGAGCAGGGAGAGAGCTGTCTGAAGGCATTCTACCCAGGTCTTACCTCGGCTGCACTCAGGAAACCTCATCCAAGGCACAAAGGATGGTGTCTTCACTCAAAATCCAGCTTTCCTTCTCAAACACTCAGCTTCCAGCTCTGCACCACCATTACTCATTCTCCCAGTCCAAAGTCATCATTTGGCTTTTCTACAAACACCTAAATGATCATTACAGAGCACCAAGTCTAGCTGATACTGCTTCCACCCAGGGGCAGATGTTAGCTGCTGGTTTTTATAGATGAGCTAAGTGAGGCTCAGAGAAGTTGATGATCTGTGCTTGGCCACAGAGCAAGTCTGTGGTAGAATTAGGCTTCCAGGCCATGTCCTGCTGCTGTGTCATCAAGGGAGAACAGATATAAACACATGAAAAGCTAAATAATAAAAAAAAAACTTTTAAGAAAAAAAAAAAAAGAAAATCCAAAAGCAAAGCTATGCTGGAGGCTTGACCTAGTGCTTCTCTGAAATGTCTGTAAGGCTAAGTAAGAATCCAGTACCAGATGGGATTTGGGGACTGGAGGTGCAGCAGGGCCATTTGAAGGGTTTGTTTTTCAGAAAAGGGATCATCATCTTGTTCGTTGTTCTTTCTTATCCCTGTCAGCCCTAAGAACAGCCTTCTAGGGCTTCTTCCAATATCACCTACCCTGTTTATTCCCCACAATGGTCTCTGATGTTCAAGGATCCAGCACCTCTGCCTTCTTTGGGGGCCTCCACAGTTTCACTCTCCATATCCTTGTGCTGTCTACACCATTATTGTCACTTCTCATTCTTTGCTCACCAGTCACCTCTCTTTCCTCATGTTCATCTCCACCTCCATCCTTGCATGGATAGTTCCTCTTGGATATTTCCTTCATCAGACCCAAGTGTCCATGTGGCAGTTAAGTTTCATTTTCTATGTGTCGTGCATCATACAGGTAAGCATGTGAATGCTCCCTACTTATTTCTCCCATGTCACTTTGGTCTCAGCTAGCCTGGTTAGCAAGTTGATTGCAGAGAACATATCTTACATTTTAAAGATGCTCCCCTACAGCACTAGGTACCTAGTAACTACTCAGGCCATTATGTCAAACTACTTTAAGCCAATTTCTACCAAATTCTCTCCCCACACAACACTTATGAGCAAGCCTCTTTGAGTTTGCTATAAGCTTGGTGAGGTTCCCACTGTCTGCCCTTTAGGACACTGAGTAAACACTCTATATGGAAGGTGTACTTTGAGACCAAGATGACAGCACCCTGACTGCAGGTCAGCCCACTTTCTGGTGTGATCAAGAAACAGAACCCTCCATAAGTGTGGGGGCATGGGGACACAGAGCCACCCAGAGGCTACAACAAAGGTGCTCCCTCGAAGTGTCAACCTCTGGGTTCACCTTATACTCACAGTCCTTTGCTTCATGTCTTATAGTTCTTCCAGTTAACACATATCTTGATCACCACTCATTTACCCAGGATTATTAATTTTAACTTATTTTTTTCTAAATAATAAGCTCTTGAGTACAGATTCAAATGTTATCATTTGAAGGGCTTGCCTGCTTCTAGAGTAAGGGTTGGCAAACTTTTTCTGTAAAAGGCCCAATAGTAAGTATTTCAGCTTTGCAAGACGTATGGTCTCTGTCGCAACTACCCAACTCTGAGACTGGAAAAGAAAAGCAGCCTTACATGATATGTAAATGAATGGCATGGCTGTGTTCCAATAAAACATTAATTACAAAAGTGAGTTGTAGTTCACCCACCTCTGCCCTGGAGTGTAGATCCTTGATTGGGATCCTTCAAGTGTGGACTACTGATTAGGACACTTCAAATGTTAACTAACAGTCCATCGGACATAGTTTTCAGGTATACATACCCACATATCACAACATAAATAGTGAAGTATATGGAGGATATAACAGATAGTATCACAACAATAGTCACCATATTTAGGCTATCAAAAGATAAATACCTGGTGATTATTTGCCATATGCTAGGGAAGGCACTTGACAGTATTTATTGTTTCAGGCCACACAAGAATCATCTGAAATAAGCACTACTATTATTACTCCTATTTTACGGATGAGAAAGCTGAAGCTCAAGAGCACAACTGATGAACCCAGTGTTGTAATAGGGGTCATATCAGACAGATAGACTCCAGACCCCACACTCAGGCTACTTCAAAATGAAAGATTAAAGACCAGGGTCTGATTCTCTGCTTCACCATACAGCAGCTGCATGACTCTGGGAACAGCACACTAACCCTCAGCTTCCTTATCTTCAAAATGGGG
This sequence comes from Felis catus, assembly GCF_018350175.1. Taxonomy (NCBI): domain Eukaryota; kingdom Metazoa; phylum Chordata; class Mammalia; order Carnivora; family Felidae; genus Felis; species Felis catus. The sequence goes on along the minus strand of NC_058372.1, from coordinate 27,187,298 downwards.
ATGATCATTGCCCTTTTGGGGGAGCTTATGAGTGTATTATTTAAATGTGTGAAAATGACCATCACAGAGCCAGGCGGCTGGTGCAAAGTACAAGCTAATTGAAATGAAATTAAGAGCTTTATGAAGATATAATTCACCTACCACACAAAGTATGCAACTCAATGGCTTTTAGTATATCACAGTGGTGTGCAACCATCACCATAATCAGTCTTGGAGCACTGTTATCACCTCAAATAGAAACCTTGTATCTATTAGCAGTGACTCCTCATTCCACCCAAAAACTCCCACTCCAGCCCTAGGCAGTCACTAGTCTAGTTTCTGTCTCTATGTATTTGTCTATTCTGGACCATTTCATGTAAGTGGAATCACACGATATAAAGAATTTTGTGTCTGCCTTCTCTTAGCATAATATTTTCAAGATTTGTCTATGTTTCAATGTGTATCGTCAATTCATTCTTTTATCGCTGAATAATATTTCATTATGTGGATGTACTATACTTATTTATTCATGCATCAGTTGTTGGACATTTGGGTTATTTGCTAATATGAACAATGTTGCTATGATTATTCACATACAGGATTTTTTGTCAACACACATTTTATTTCTCCTGGGTATATCATAGGACTGGAATTTCTGGGTCATGTGGTTAGTCTATGGTTAACATTTTAGGGAACGGCCAAAAGGTTTTCAAAAGAGGCCTCACCATGTTACAATCTTACCAGAAGTTCATGAGGTTCCAATTATTCCACATCCTTGTCAACACTTGTATCTGCATATTGGTTATAGCCATCCTATGAGGTGTGAAATGGTATCTCATTGTGCTTTTTTTTTAATATAGCATTTTATTAGAAACTCAGGTTAGGAGTGTAACAGCTAATGATGAAAATGTTTTCTTAAAATAATTGATCAAAATGCATGAAGGAACAAGAATGCTCAGTCTAATACATTTTCCTCTGTACATATTTATGTGCCATGTTTAGCTTCAAAGTTGTATTCTTTGAATAACTTTTTTTTGTGTGAAGAGTATATTTAGTATTTTTTTCATTGTGCTTTTGACCTGAATTTCCCTAATGGCTGATGATGTTGAACATCTTTTCATGTGTTTATTGGATATTGGTATATCTTCTTTAGCAAGCGCCAGTTCAGGTCCTTTGTCCATTTCTAATTGGGTACTCTTATCATTAAGTTATTTTTTTATATATTTTGGCTATAAGATCCTTATCAAATACATGGTTTGAAAATAGTTTCTCCTATTCTGTGGGTTGTCTATCCACTTTCTTGAAGTTATCGTTTGCAGCACAAAAGTTTTAAGTTTTAATTAAGGCTAATTTATATATTTTACCATTTCTCACTTGTGCTTTTGGTGTCATGTCTAAAATGGGTTTGTCTTGGGGCGCCTGGGTGGCGCAGTCGGTTAAGCGTCCGACTTCAGCCAGGTCACGATCTCGCGGTCTGTGAGTTCGAGCCCCGCGTCGGGCTCTGGGCTGATGGCTCAGAGCCTGGAGCCTGTTTCCGATTCTGTGTCTCCCTCTCTCTCTGCCCCTCCCCCATTCATGCTCTGTCTCTCTCTGTCCCAAAAATAAATAAACGTTGATAAAATGGGTTTGTCTGGGGCGCCTGGGTGGCTCAGTCGGTTAAGCGGCCGACTTCGGCTCAGGTCGTGATCTCGCGGTCCGTGAGGGCTGTGAGTTCGAGCCCCGCGTCGGGCTCTGTGCTGACAGCTCAGAGCCTGGAGCCTGTTTCAGATTCTGTGTCTCCCTCTCTCTGACCCTCCCCTGTTCGTGCTCTGTCTCTCTCTGTCTCAAAAATAAATAAATGTTAAAAAAATTTTTTTAAATGGGTTTGCCTAACCCAAAGATGAAAGTCTTCTAAAGATTTTATCATTTTAGCTCTTATATTTAGTTCTTTGATCCATTTTGACTTTATTTTTGTATATGGTGTGAAGTAAGGGGTTTAACCTCAATCTTTTGCACCATTCAGTGAAAAGGCTATTCTTTTCCTCATCAAATTGTCTTGGCGCCTTTGTTGAAAATCAATTGCCATAAATGTAAGAGTTGATTTCTGGATTCTCAGCTCTGTTCCATTGATCTACATGGTTGTCCTTATACTATTACAACACTGCCTTGATTATTATAGCTTTCTACTAAGTTTTGAAATCAGGAAATATGAATCCTGCAACTTTGTTCTTGTTTTTCAAGACCGTTTAACCATCCTAAGTCAGGCCTTGCATTTCCATATGAATTTTAGGATCAGCTTGTCAATTTCTGTAACAAAGCTGGCTGGTATTTTGATAAGGATTGCATTTAATCTGTAGTTCAACTTGGAGAGTATTGCCACCTTAACAATATTCATTCTTTCAACCATGAACATGGAGTGTCTTTCCAGATTTAGATCTTTTTCAATTTCTTTCAACAATATATTATAGTTTTCAGATACAAATCTTGCATGTCATTTGTTAAATTTATTTCTAAGTATTGTATTACTTGGGCTGCTCTTGTAAATTAAACTTTTATTAATCTCATTTTCAGATTAATTGCCAGTTTGTGGCAATACAATTGACTTTTGCATATTGTACTCTACAACATTGTCTGAATTCTATTTTTTTTAAAAAGCCAAAGGAAAAAAGTTGTCATATCAGGAGGCTAAAAGCAATTTCATTTTTATAGATGAAGAAAGAAGGGCTACCAGAAAGAATCCTCCCAAACTGAGGTACCCTTGTTGCAGCAGGACAATTAGGAAATTCATTCATTCATTTATTTATTAAACAGTACCTACTATGAGCCAGTCTGCCTGGGTTTAATTTCCAGCTCTGTCACTGGGCAGGTACTGTAGAACCTGCCCATGATTCAGTTCCCTCATCTATAAAATGGGTAGAATAGCACTTGCTTCATAAGTTGTGTGTGTGTGTGTGCGTGCATGTGTATGTGGTGTGTGTGTGTGTGTGTGTGTGTGTGGACTAAGTAAAGCCCTTAAATCGTGCCTGGCTGTCCAACGTCTGACATACTTCCTGTGGTAGATTGCAGCCCCTCTCATTCTCCTACCTCCTGAATTTGGGCTGGCTCTGAGGCCTGCTTTGATGATAGATTGTAACACAAGTGATGTTGTGCAAGTTTCAAAACCTAGGTCATTGGGCGCCCTGCACTTCCACCGTTACCCTCTTGGAACGTGCTTTGTAGGTTTTAGCTATTATTTTTATTATGGCCAGACACTGGACACCAAAGTCAACAAAGACAAAATTCCTGCACTCATGGAGCTTACATTTTAATGGCAGAGAGGGGTGGGCAGGAGGGGAAACAGAGAAAGAAATAAAGCAATAAAGATGTCACGTGTCAATGAATACTATGCAGAAAAAGAAAGTGCAGGAAGAGGAAGAGACAAGGGGATACATAGGAGGAAGGAGTCCAGACATTTCAGGTGGAAGCAGGTTGGGCTTCTTAGGCAAAGTGACTGAGAGCAGGGAAGTGGGAAGGATGAGGGAGCCAGCCCAGGAGCAGGACATTCCGGAGGAAGCAGCAGTCAATGCAAAGCCCTGAATAAGGACATGCTTGCCTTAGGTGAAGGGTGGGGGTTTATGTATTCTAGGAAAGGATGTAGGACCAGGGGACTGGTGGGGTGAGGGAGTGAGGCAAAGAGGAAGGCTTACTTAAGTCATGTTGGTTTTGCGGGGCAGGGAAACTACTTTACCTTTTAAATACACCAAGCAGAGTTTCTTTTTAGGAAAGTGCATCAGTCATCATGACAGGTAACAAGCTGCAGCAAATGAAATGGTTTATAGCAATAATATATTATGTTTCATAATTCTGGAGGTTGTCTGGGCTCTTAGGAGGCTGCACTCACCTGGTATCTTGGCCAGGGCAGGTCTATTGGCCTCACTCTTTGGCCTAGGGCCTTATGCTAAACCTCTTCTCCATGTGGGTTCTCATGACTTGCTTTGTCTAAGTCAGGTTGTCCTCTGTGGTGGCAGGAACATTCCAAGAGGGTAACGGTGGAAGTGCAGGGCGCCCAATGACCTAGGTTTTGAAACTTGCACAACATCACTTGTGTTACAATCTATCATCAAAGCAGGTCTCAGAGCCAGCCCAAATTCAGGAGGTAGGGGAATAAGAGGGGCTGCAATCTACCACAGGAGGTATGTCAGATGTTGGACAGTTATTTGTTGGAAGTGGTGGAACTACTGTTTGAGAGATCTTTAAGAACAGCCTTCTGGGGGTAGATTAAATGTACCAGTATGATCACACCTGTCAGAATGGCTAAAATTAACTCAGGAAGCAACAGATGTTGGCGAGGATGCAGAGAAAGGGGAACCCTCTTACACTGTTGGTGGGAATGCAAACTGGTGCACTCTAGAAAACAGTATGGAAGTTCCTCAAAAAGTTAAAAATAGAGCTACTCTCTACAACCCAGCAATTGCACTACTAGGTATTTACTCAAAGGTTACAAAAATACTGATTTGAAGGGGTACATACACCTGGATGTTTATAGCAGCATTATCTACAATAGCCAAACTGTGAAGAGAGCCCAAATGTCATCAACTAATAAATGGATAAAGAAGATGTGGATGAATCACTGAATTGTACTCCTGAAACCAATATTTCACTTTATGTTAACTAACTAGAATTTAAATACAAATTTAAAAAAAAATAATAAGATAGAACAAAACTAAAAAAATAAAATGTACCAGTGTGATCTGAATTCATGTCATCTTTTTCACCTAGGGATCAATCATTGCCATGTGTCTTCTTATCGCAGATTCTACCCAGGCCCTTTTTTTCCAGCCTTTCATGGATCAAAAAGGCACTCTGGCTGGGGTTCCTTGAAGAACTGCTATTTTCCTAAATCCACTCTTTACTTTTGAGGTTTCGACATCTAGCATTTTGCTATTTTTCCCCTGAGCTTGGTGCCCTAAGCTGTGACACGGAAGTAATTCTGAATGTTTGAGTTGGAAGTCTGGAGACATCCTCACTGCTAAGACAGACATCAGGGCTGTGTGATTTCTGGAAAGCTGGCTGCTTCCTAGCAGACAAGACTCACTGGTACTTGATTGACCTGCTTTAGCACAGTCTAGAGGGAGAAAAACAGACCTAGTGTCTTGACTGCCATCTAGTGGTTGTGCCCACAGGTGGCGGGATTAAATTTAGATTGGTCTAACCCAAACTAGAATATGGAAATGGAGTTTAGAATTTTAATTTAGTTTTAATTTAAAGGTGGTAAAGAGCGGTGCCTGGGTGGCTAAGTCTGTTGAGTGTCCAACTACTGATTTTGGCTCAGGTCATGATCTCACCATTCATGAAATTGAGCTACGCTATAGGCTTGAGATTCTCTCTCCCTCTCTCTCTGCCCCTCCCCTGTGCTTTCTCTTTCTTTCTCTCTCAAAATAAATAAGTAAACTTAAAAAAATAATTAAAAAAATAAAAAAAATAAAGATGGTAAAGAATAGTGGTTGAGAACCTGGGCCTTAGAGTGTGAATACTGGTTTGATTCCTGGTTCTGGTACTTACCAGCCACGTGACCTTGAGAATATAACTTAACCTCACTGTGCCTCAGCATCCTCATCTACAAAGTGGGTTGGTAGGACTACCTGCTTCATGGGTAGCTGTACAGATTAATAAATTAATACATTAAAGTACTTACGACATGCTATACGAGTATTGGCAATCATCATTAATGGTTTTGAAAGTCCAGAAAGAGTTCTGGGTTAGAATACAAAATTTTGACTGTCATATTTCAGAAATCATCAATGAAGGTGTAGTGCACAAGGAAGGCATTTCACTGCATAATAGCTGGAGTTAGGTCCACCAAATCCGGGGAGGCAAGGAGGAAACAAAGACCATGGAATCACATAGAAAGAATTTAAGCTGTATTTTCATGTTTGCAGTCTTCAAAAACCCTTTTATGTACATTATCATCATTAGTGAAGAAGAGGGAAAAGGGACTTTGACGAAGGTAGATCTGAGTTGAAGAGATGTTCTTTCCTGAGTGCCTTCCCTTCCTTATAAGATTATGTGTGAGCTAAAGTTTTGTCAATTGTAATAGATGTGAGAGTATATCACCTTGTTAGAGATTCTGTGGCCATGGTCCCTTGCACTGCCTGGGGAAACCAGATAATGTGTAATCCTGAATCCTTGCAACTAAACAGAGTTGATATCTATTAGCCCATCTGATTCCCTCATTTTCCTTACCTGCTCAAATGTCTACTTTTTGTAAACATGAAAAAACACTTAAAGTTTTAATTGCATATGAGTAATTGTTGTTATTGTTTTAGGGATTGTGTTTCTTCAAATGGTTTTAGGTATAATATTGGCTTTTCTCTTTGGCCAGAACACTAGTTCTACTACACAAGGCAAAATACAGTTCTTTAATATACGAATAAGATAACTCCACTGTGTTTCCATTAGCCAGCTCCACTCTATAAAGCATTTTCATCTGAACTACATAGCTATCTTAGATTTAATTGTTTAATTTGATTCTACCTTTAAATGCTTGTATAATAAATCTGTAGAAAAACTGTCTTGAAACCTTCATACCTATTGTTAAAAACGTTTGCTAGAGAGTACTACGATGAAGTGTTGTTCACTGTCCACTTGGCCAAGAACAAAATGCCCTTGTTTGCATCAATCTCAGTACATAAGATTGACTGTTGTTTTTCGCATGGAACCGACCCAAAAATGGATTCGCTATTTGTGAACAGTAGGAAGAATGCGTCAGGCCCCCACCTGCACTACATAGCTCTTCCTCGCAAAACCCACTGGGAGATGATTCCCCACAACCCTTCAGCAAGGACCCTCTGGAACCTGTCATTGGGAAGGAGACAAGAGAATCTATCCATTTCTTTCTCACGTAAGTAATAACACTTCAGGAATTAAAGAATATGTTCCCAAATCTGGCTCTGCCTGTTGATCATGGACAATCACACTGCACTGCTATGACCCACTCTCTCAGGATAGTAATATCCTTGTCCACCAGGTAGAATATTAAGTACACTTTATCATCAAAGACTTTGCACACACAATTTCATGTAATCATCACCTCATGTCTCTTAGCTTAAAACACATAAAGTTTAGGCAAATCTAAAGTTGCACAGTTAGTGAATGCAATGGGCAAAATTCCAAGCTCTTTATGCATTTAAGAAAAGTCTCTGAAGAAAACTTTAAGGAAAATTAGCTCAGACATTCTTTCCAGGTAAAGGGAGAGCTTGTTATGTAAAAAAATTCTTTTTTCCATCATGTATCATAGTGAGTGTAGGAAGGTGCTTATACTCCTACTGACCATGCCTTTCTCAGCATGTCTTTACCAGAGCACAGAGTCTTGACCATGGACACACAGCATTTCAGGAGTGAGCTATGGAGAAACTGAGAGCCAAGACCATTTACTTGAGTAAAAAATTCTAACTAACCTGTTCACAGTCACACACAATTCACTGAAACATCTTTTATATGTGCTACATATATGTGTATATATATGATATAAATATATATGCACAGATAAAAGAAGACATTCTTTAAAATTATAGATTTTGACTTGGGGGCTTTATTTATTTTTTTTCAACGTTTATTTATTTTGGGGACAGAGAGAGACAAAGCATGATAAAAGAAGACATTCTTTAAAATTATAGATTTTGACTTGGGGGCTTTATTTATTTTTTTTCAACGTTTATTTATTTTGGGGACAGAGAGAGACAAAGCATGAACGGGGGAGGGTCAGAGAGAGAGGGAGACACAGAATCGGAAACAGGTTCCAGGCTCTGAGCCATCAGCCCAGAGCCCGACGCAGGGCTCGAACTCACAGAACGGGAGATCGTGACCTGGCTGAAGTCGGACGCTTAACCGACTGCGCCACCCAGGCGCTCCGGCTTGGGGGCTTTAAAAAAGTGTGTTATAATACCCAGGGCTTAGCACTCTATTCTTATGGACAAAACAGGAAGACTTTATGCCAGCATGTGTCTTATTTTTAAAGAATGTGTCACTTATACCATCTCTAAGTACTCAAATATAAACAACCAGCCAGCGCATGTGGAAAGCAAATGGCTGTGCCTTGAGCATATACACAGGAAGATGGGCCCAGCCAAGCACACTGGTAGAGTACTTGTTCTGGACTAGAAGTCCCCCATGTGAGGAGGGTTCATGAATCTTAAAGTGAACAGCTGGCTGACTACAGTTGACCACTGCACAAAACATTCTTTCAGAAATGCTATTTCTCCCCCCATAGAATCCTAGCAATGGGGGTGGGGGGGAACTAAAGTAAAGTAAAAATTCAGACCATGGCTTTTTTTGATACTATAGATGAAACACTATGTCAATATTCTGTGATTCATATTTGGTACTTACTAAAATTTAAGAAATGGAAGTTTGGGATAAATGTCTGCATCTTAAATGTCAACCATGCATACTGGGTCGGGACCTTGGAGTTGGCCAGCATGAGTTCAGACTCCATCTCTGCTGCCTCCAGCTATGAGATCACATGCCTTAACCTTTCTGGACTTCCTTCCCTTTGGCAGAAAAAATTGAAACTGTTATTCCTATCTCACCATTAACTACAAAAATCAGTAAGATAACATTTTGAAGTTATTACTTTATACATATCATCTGCTTTCACAAACAAATCTAAACAACTCTATAGTATTTTCAAGAAACAAGAAAAATGTTAGTGTAGTTTTACTTAAAATGACCAGCTTGTAACGAGGGCAATGGAAAGAGAACTGATTAAAAGAAATAATCTGCCAAGTGTCTGGAAAATACAAATGTCTGCAGTTATTCTATTAAGAAATACATATCACGGTTCTGAATAAGGAACTGTTAAGTAACTAATTCTTCCATGTTAGGTTAGGAAAAAAAAAAAACAAAACACCAGCAGCGCTTAAAAGAATGATCTGAGGGATGCCTGGGTGGCTCAGTCGGTTAAGTGTTCGACTTCGGCTCAGGTCATGATCTCGTGGTTTGAAGAGTTCAAGCCCCGTGTTGGGCTCTGTGCGGACAGCTCAGAGCCTGGAGCCTCCTTCAGATTCTGTCTCCCCCTCTTTCTGCCCCTCCCATGCTCATGCTTTGTCTCTCTCTGTCTCTCAATAATAAATTAATGTTAAAAAAATTTTTTTTAAAAAAAAGAATGTTCTAAATGTTGGTGAGGATGTGGAGAAATTGGTACTCTCATGTATTGCTTATGGGAATGTAAAATGGTGTGGCAGCTGTGGAAAAACTGCATGGTGATTACCCAAAAAGCTAAAAACAGAATTACCCATATGATCCACCAATTCCACCCAAGTCCACAGCAGCATCAGGCACAATAGCCAAAAGGTGGAAAGAACATGAAGTGTCCATGACAGAGGAAAGTATGTGGCATACACATACAGCCTTTAAAAAGAAGGAAATTTGGGGTGCCTGGGTGGCTCAGTCAGTAGGCGTCCAACTTCAGCTCAGGTCGTGATCTCGCGGTTGGTGAGTTTGAGCCCCACATCGGCTCTGTGCTGACAGCTCAGAGCCTGGAGCCTGCTTTGGATTCTGTGTCTCCCTCTCTCTCTGCCCATCCCCTGCTTGCAGTCTGTCTCTCTCTCCCTCAAAATAAGTTAACATTAAAAAAATTTTTTTTTAAAAAGAAGGAAATTTGGACACATGCTGCAACATGGACGTATCTTGAAGACATTATGTCAAAGTGAAATAAGCCAGGCACAAAAAGCCACATATTATACGATTTCACTTATAATTAGGTATCTAGGGTAGTCAAATTCATAGACACAGGAAGTAGAATGATGGTTACACAGAGTTAGGAGAAGGGAGTATGAAGAATTAGTGTTTAATGGGTACAGAGTTTCAGTTTGGGAGGATGAAAAAGTTCTGGAGGTGGATAGAAGTGATGGTTGCACAACAATGTGACTATAGTTAACATCACTGAACTGTACACTTAAAATGGTTAAATGGTAATTTTATGTCAAATATATTTTACCAAAATAAGAAAAAAAGAAAGAAAAGAAGTTTATCTGTGGAGCAGGAAAGGGAATGCACCTCCTTCTCAGAGCCCAACCATGAAAGTATTTCTTGCTTCTGCCTTGGCCATGAGGACAGCCCTCTCTGCTGTCAGCCAAATGGGCACTCAGGTGCAGTGGAAGTCTGCAGCTCTAGATACTGTGGCAACACCTTTGTCCCCTCTCCATCATTCCAGAAGTATTTTCATAAGGGAAGATAGACAAGGTTAGCCTCAAAAACAAAACAGCCCCAGATAAGACATTGAGAAACTGGTAGGAACACACGCTTTGCAAACAACTGGATTCAAGGTAATGTGTACAGTATAAACATTGGAAGAAAGAGTTTTAACTGCTCAAAATACAAGGTTAAAAGACAAAGGAAGCAGTCTTCTGACTTTATGGAAAAATAAGGGTTTTGTGGGATGGGGGAGGGTGACCTCTCTTTTTCCTCCAGCTTCAATGAGATATAATTAACATATAACATTGTGTAAGTTTAAGGTGTACAATATGTCAATTTGATACACTTATATACTGTGAAATGATTGCCGTAGTAGTGTTAGTTAATAGCTTTATCACGTCAAATATTTACCATTTCTTTTTGTGGAGGGGAACATTTAAGATCTACTCTTTTAATAGCTTCCAAGTATATTACACAGAATTGTTAACTATAATGACCGCGCTGTACATTAGATCCCAAGAACTTAATCATCTTACTGAGATCTCTCTTCAAGTGAGAACACTTTTTTTTTTTTTTAGGGTTTTCATAGCTATAGGCAAAAGGGAAGTTTCCTTTTGTGGCACAACAGCGCCATCTCATGGACAAAGATTATATGACACAAAGTTTCTCTCAAGTGAACATTTCCTAAAAGTCTCTACCAGGAGATTTTTGCATTGATCCATACAATTCAACTCTCTACCTTAAAAGTCCAGTATTTTCAGAGGTGGTCCAGAAAGGATTATCTCAGTTTTCCAAGTCAAATATTTGAGGCAAAAATCAGGATCTCATGCTGTCTCCACTTTGCTCTTAAGATTAAAATCTTAGGGGGACCCTAAGCTCACCTCATCCACAGATACAGCTAGATAGCATTCACATCAGTGTAAATAACCCAGAAAACAACCCGAAGACTGGCAGAACAAACTCCACAACTAAATTTAGAAAAGAAGCCACATTGAAGAGGGGAGGAAGGGTGGAGCTAAACAGACCCACAGGAGGGAGAGACCCGCAGGCATGGAGAGGGGAGAGAAACAGATCATCACACTGGGGAGACTGCCCATGGAAGATGAATCTTCATAACATTTGCCTTGAAAATCAGAGGGGCCAAATTTCATGAGTTCTTAAAACCAGCAAGGCTTAAAATCTGGAATTTTAAAAATCAGTGCGCTTGGCTCTGGAAAAGCTAGGAGGGCTAGAAGAAACTGAGTCTCTGCCCTTAAAGAGACAGCACAACAGTCTATGGAGATATAACTTAGAAGCAGCAGTTTGAGAAACACTTGGGAGAGTTGTTTATTAATCTCAGAGCATGTTTCAGAGAAATAGAGATCTAAGATCTAAGATCTTAGAGATCTAAGATAGAGATCTAAGACAGAGATCCTGTCCCCCAGCCTAAACACATGGACACCTGTAAGAACAAGCTTGGGGCCAACACTTGCTACCTAACTTGGTAACACCACTGCCTTCCCCCTGGGCTGTGCTTCAGTGGATCCAACCCTTCCAGACAGGCCTGCCTTAGTCTCTGTGCTGCAGGTCTGTTCCCCTAGAGGACCAGGGCACAAACCTTGCAGACACTGTGCATCCCACCTTCATACACATTGCAGATCTTCCCTCTTCAATATGCTTTTAGCCAGAACCCATCCAAAACAGTGCCACAACCCTTGCAGTTTGCAAGCAGCCCCAACAGGAGCCAGCACCATTTCAAAGTGACTCCTACCTATAGACAGGGAAAGAACCACACACACCAGTCCAACTGTGGTCATAACAGTGGGCTGGAGGCAGGTAACTAGTCTGACTGCATGCTCCACCCACCAGTGAAAACTTTCCATGGCACACAGGGAAAGCACCTTGCTGTTGGGTACTATTGTATCTCTGGCAAATGTCTGGCCTGACTCAACTAAACCCCAGACTGGCCAAATATTGCCCACAACTGGTAAAGAGAGTCACTGCAGATGACTGGACTGAAGGAAAAATCAACAGAGCCACAAGAGCAGAGCACACACACAACACACACAAGAGATATCCCTGAAGCTCCAGATTCCAGTGACCAGAAGATACTACACAGCAGGACACAACAGGACCTCTTCTTCATAAGTCTGCTACTCTCAAGAGCAAGAGACATTGCTGACTTTCCTAACACACAGAAACAGACACAGAGAGTTAGACAAATTAAGGAGACAGAGGAATATGTCCCAAATAAAAGAACAGGACAAAACCACAGCAAGAAACTTAAGTGAAACTGAGATAAGTCACACATCTGAGAGAAAATTTAAAGTAATGATCATAAAGACATTCATTGGGCCTTAAGAAAAAAGTGGTGAACATCAATGAGACTCTTAACAAAGACATAAAGATGTACCAGAGATAAAGAACATAATAAATAAAATTAAAAATACACTAGATGGAATAAATAGAAGACTTGAGGAAGCAGAAAAATAACTCAGTGACTTGGAGGACAAGGTAATGGAAAGTAACAGGCTGAGCAGGTGAGAGGGAAAAAAGTATGCAAAATGAGAATAGATTTAGGGAACTCAGGGACATCATCATGCATAGTAACATTTGCATTATAGGAGTCCCAGAAGAAGGGGGGAAAGGGGATGGAAAATTTATTTGAAGAAATAACAGCTGAAAAAGTCTCAAATCTGGGGAAGGAAACAGGAAAGCAGATCCAGAAGACACAGAGATCCCCCAATAAAATCAACCCAAGGAGGTCCACAATGTGACACAAAGTAATTAAAATGGCAAAAAGTAGTGATAAAGAGAGAGTTTTAAAAGCAGCAAGAGAAAGGAAAACAGTTACATAAAAAGAAAACCCCATAAGGCGATCAGGAGATTTTTCAGCAGAAACTTTGCAGGCCAAAAGGGAGAGGCTAGATACATTCAAAGTGCTGAAAGGAAAAAATATGCAGCCAAGAATACTCCATCCAGCAAGGATATCATTCAAAATAGAAAAAGAGATACAGAGCTTCCCAGACAAATAAAAGTTAAGGTAATTCATGACCACTAAACCAGTCCTATAAGGGATGTTAAAGGGACTTTTTGAGTAGAAAGGAAAGACCGTAAGAGTAAGAAAAGGGGGAAGGATAAAAGCATTAAAAATAAGTATGTCAGTAAAAGTCAGTCAAGTGACTCACAAAATAAAGGATGTAAAGTATAACATCATATACCTAAAACGTGGTGAGGAGAGAAGTAAAAAATGGGTGTAAACTTAAGCAACCATCAACTTAATATGCAGACTGCTAATGGCCAGCACAAATAAGAAAAACAGTAATAGATATGTAAAAAATAAAGAGAATCCAAGTATATCACTAAAGAGAGCCAACTAACCACGACAGAAGAGAACAAGGGATGAGAAGAACAGAGAAGAACTATAAAAACAACCATAAAACAAGTAACAAAATGGCTATAAATGCATACTAATCAACAATTACTTTGAATGTAAATGGACTAAATGCTCCAAATAAAAGACACAGGGTGATGGGGTAGATTAACAAAAAAAAAAAAAGACCCATCTATATGCTGCCTACAAGAGACTCATTTTAGACCTAAAGACATAAACAGATTGAAAGTAGGGGAAGGGGAAGCATTTGTCATGCAAATGGATGTCAAAAGAAAGCCAGGGTAGCCACTAGAGTTTAAAACAAAGACTGTAACAGGAGACAAAGAAGGACACTATACAATAACAAAGGGAACAATCCAACAAGAAGATAAAAAGATTATAAAAATATATGCACCCAAATACATAAAACAGTTAATAACAAACATAAAGGAACTAACCAATAGTAATACAATAATAGTCGGGGTCTTTAATGCCTCACTTAGATCAATGGACAGATCATCCAAACAGAAAATCAACACAGAAACAGTGGCTTTGAATGACATGTTGGACCTGAAGGACTGAACAGATATATTCAGGACATTCCAACCTAAAAGAGTAGAACACATTCTTTTCAAATGCACGAGGAACATTCTCTACAATAGATCACATATTAGGCCACAAAATAAATCTCAACAAATTCAAAAATATCAAAGTCATACCATGCATCTTTTGTAACCACAATGCTATGAAGTTAGAAATTAACCACAAGAAAAAAATCTGGAAAGAACACAAATATATGGACCTTAAATAATGAACTACTACACAATAAATGGCTCAACCAAGAAATCAAAGAGGAAATAAAAAAAAAACATGGAGACTAATGAAAATGAAAATACAACAGTCCAAAATCTTTGAGATGCAACAAAAGCTGTTCCCAGAACGAAGTTTATATCAATACAGGTCTACCTCAAAAAAGCAAGAAAAATCTCAACTAAACAACCAAAGCTACCTACCCTTATACCTAGAAAAGCTAGAAAAAGAACAGAAAACAAAACCCAAGGAATTAATAAAGATAAGAGCAAAAATAAACAAAAAAGATACTAAAAAAATAGAACAGATCAATGAAGTGAGGAGATGGTTCTTTGAAAAGATCAGTAAAATCAATAAGCCTTTAGACACAATCATGAGAGAAAGAGAGAGAGAACCCAAATATACAAAATCAGAAATGAAAGAAGATAAATAACAACCAATACCACAGAAATACAAAGGATTGTAAGGGAGTATTATGAAAAATATATGCCAACAAATTGGACAACCTGGAAGAAATGAATAAATTCCTAGAAACATATAACCTACCAAAGCTGAATTAGGAAGAAATAGAAAATTTGAATAGATGGATTACCAGCAATGAAATTGAATCAGTAATCAAAAAAACTCTCAATGAGCAAAAGTTCAGGACCAGATAGTTTCACAGGTGAATTCTACCAAACATTTAAATAAGAGTTAATACCTATTCTTCTCAAAGTATTCCAAAGACTAGAAGAGGAAGAAAACTACCAAATTCATTCTCTGAGACTAGCATTATCCTGATACCAAAACCAGATAAGGATATCTCTAAAAAAGAGTACTATAGGCCAATATCTCTGATGAACATAGATGCAAAAATCCTCAACAAAATACTAGCAAATGAAATTCAATAATACATTTAAAAAAATCATTCACTATGATCAAATGGGATTTATTCCCAGCATGCAAGGTGGTTCAATATTCACAAATCAATCAACATGATACATCACATTAAGAAGACAAAGGATAAAAACCATATAAACATTTCAATAGATTCAGAAAAATCATTTGACAAAATACAACATCCATTCATGATAAAATCCCTCAATGAAGTAGGTTTAGAGGGAACACATCACAACATAATGAAGGCCCACAACAAACATCATACTCAATGGGAAAAACTTGGAGATTTCCCCTACAATCAGGAGTAAGACAAGAATGCCATCCATTTACACATTCTCACTACTTTTTTTTAATGTTTATTTATTGAGAGAGTGAGAGAAAGAGCATGCCCAAGTGGGGCAGGGGCAGACAGAGATGGAGACAGAGAATCCCAAGCAGACTCTGCTCTCTCAGTGCAGAACTTGAACTCACAAATCATGAGATCATGACCTGAGCCAAAATCAAGAGTCAGACGCTTAACGCACTGAGCCACCAATGCACCCCCATTCTCACTACTTTTATTCAACATAGTACTGGAAACCCTAACCACAGAAATTATACAACAAAAAGAAATAAAAGGCATCCAAGTTGGTAAGAATAGTACCGTGCAGAAGACATGTTACTATATATAGATAACCCTAAAGACTCCACCAGAAAGCTACTAGAACTGATCTAAATGAATTCAATAAGTCACAGATACAACATCAATGTACAGAAATCTGTTTTATTTACATACAATAGAAATGAAGCAGCAGGGAAAGAAATTAAGAAAACAATCCCATCTACAATGGCACTAAACACAATAAGATACCTAGGAATAAATTTAACCAAAGAAGTGAAAGACCTGTACTCTGAAAACTATAAAACACTGATGAAAGAAATTGAAGATGACAAAAGGAAATGAAAGGTATTCTATGCTAATGGATTGGAAGAAAAAATATTGTAAAAATGTCCACCCTACTCAAAGCAATCTACAGATTTAATTCAATCCTTATCAAAATACCAAGAGGATTTTTCACAGAACTAGAACAAACAATCCTAAAATTTGTATGGAACCACAGAAGACTGCAAATAGCCAAAGCAGTCTTGAAAAAGAAAAAGGGGGGGGTATCACAATTCCAGATTTCAAGTTATACTACAAAGCTGTAGGAATCAAAACAGTATGGTACTGGCACAAAAACAAACATATAAATCAATGGAACAGAATAGAAAGCCCAGAAATAAATGCACAGTTGTATGATTAATTAATCTATGAAAAATAAGGCAAGATTATGCAGTGGGAAAAAGACAGTCTCTGTAACAAATGGTGTTGGGAAAATGACAGCTACATGTAAAAGAATGAAACTGGACTACTTTCTTATACCACACACAAAAATAAACTCAAAATTGATTAAGGATCTAAATGTGAGACCTGAAACTGTAAAAATCCTGGAAGAGAGGACAGGCAGTAATTTCTCTGACATCAGCCATAGAAACATTTTTCTAGATGTGTCTCCTGAGACAAGGGAAATAAAGCAAAAATTAACTATTGAGACTACATAAAAATGAAAAGCTTCTGCAGCACATTGGAAACTATCAACAAAACTAAAAAACAACCTACTGAATGAGAGAAGATATTTACAAATGACATATCTGATAAAGGGTTAGTATCCAGAATATATAAAGAAGTTAAACAACTCCACACCAAAAAACCCCAAATAATCCAATTAAAAACAGGCATAAAACATGAACAGACATTTCTCCAAAGAAGACATCTAGATGGCCAATAGACACATGAAAAGATATTAACATCACTAATTATATATGAAAAGAAAGTCAAAACAATGGGTATTATCTCACACCTTTCAAATAACTAAAATAAAGAACACAAGACACAAGTGCTGGCAAGGATGTGGAGAAAAAGGAAACTGTATGCACTGTTGATAGGAATGCAAACTGCTGCAGCCACAGTGGAAAAGAGTAGGCAAGTTCCTCAAAAAATTAAAAATAGAACTACCATATGATCTAGTAATAGCATTACTGGATTTATACCCAAAGAATACAAAAACTCTAATTCAAGAGGATATATGCACCCTTATGTTTATTTTAGCATTAATTACAACAGCTAAATTATGGAAACAACTCAAGTGTCTATCCATAGATGAATGGGTAAAGAAGAAGTGATATATAGATAGATATAGATATAGATATAGATATAGATATAGATATACATATACATATACATATACATATACATATACATATACATAGATATAGATAGATATATAAAATTCAGCCATAAGAAAGAATGAAACCTTTTGCAATTTGCAACAACATGGATGGAGCTAGCGAGTATAATGTCAAGCTAAATAAGTTAGTCAGAGAAAGATAAATACCATATGATTTCACTCATATGTGGAATTTAAGAAACAAAATAACAAAGGGAAAAAAAGAGACAAACCAAAAAAAGAAGAAAAAACAGACTCTTAATTTTAGAGAACAAATAGTTACTAGAGGGGAGGTGGGTGGGGCATGGATGAGATAAGTGATGAGGGTTAAGAGTACACTAACCTTGGTGAGCATTGAGTAATATATGAAATTGTTGATTCACCATATTGTATACCTGAAACTAATTTAATACTCTCTTTTAACTATACTGTAATATAAAATAAAATAAAATAAAATAAAATAAAATAAAATAAAATAAAATCTTTTTTTGGCATTGGCATTTCAGATGAGGGTCTGATGCAAAATATTAGTTTCACACTGAAAACTCTCACTGAAGTATTCTCCACAGGAACAATCAATCCTGCTTATAGGAGAAAACAAAGTAACCTGTACCACAGCCAGCAAGATGCAACACAGTGAAGAAATATGCTCCTCCAGTCTTCATTACCCTTATAAGTCAAATTCTAGTTCTCTCATTTTCCAATTTAAATTTTTTTTTTTAGGTTTCCAGTAGTCTCTTGTGTGTCCCCATACTGTTGCTGTCTGTACTTTATTTTCAAATAACTGAGAAAACTTATTTTGAAAGTGTGGAATATCCTCATTGCATTTGTCCAAATCAAGGCTTAAATGGGGGAGGTATTTTTGTAATAAAAACTGTATATATTTGAGGTGTACAACATAATGATTTGATATATATATATGTGTATATATATATCGAAGTGATTACTATAGTCAAGCTAATTAACATATCTATTTCCTCACATAGTTATCTTTCTTGTGTATGGTGAGAGCTCTCTTAGCAGATTTTCAGGATTCAATACAGTATTATTAACAGTACTTATCATGCTGTATATTAGATCTCTATACATATTTACCCTACAAAACTGCAACTTCGTACTTTGACCAACACTTTCTCATTTACCCTACCTCCCCATCCCTGGTAACCATTGTTCTACTCTTTGCTTCTATCTTCTATAAGTTTGACTATTTTAGATTCCACATACAAGTGAGATTATGAAATAGTTGTTTTTCTGTGTCTGGCTTATTTCATTTATCATTTCCTCCAGGTTCATTCATGTTATCACAAACGGTAGGATTTCCTTTTATTTTAAGCTAAGCAATATTCCATTGGAATATTACTGTATATATAATGAATATTATATAAATTATTATATAAATGTACTTTATTAAGATAAACATTTTATTAAATATTTATTAAATAAATATTCATTTATTATACAAATATAATTCATATATATATATATATATATCACAGCACATTTTCTTTATCCATTCATCTGTTGGTGGACATGCAGGTTGTTTCCATGTCTTGGCTATTGTGAATAATGCTACAATAGACATGGGATCGCAATCCTCTCTTCAAGGCCCTGATTTCATTTCCTTTGGATATATATCCAGAAGTGGGATTGCTGGATCATAAGGTAGTTCTATTTTAATTTTTTTGAAGAACTTCCTCACTGTTTTCCAGAATGGTTGCACCAATTCAGTCTTGGCATTCACATTCAACAAAGATTGTTGAACTCCTACTATATACAGCACACTGCAAGCTGCTAGAGATACAAATGTGAGCAAAAAACAGACCTGGATCCTGCCATTATGAAAAAAAAAGTGGAATAATTGCTCCATAATCTAAATCTTCTGCATAATAATTTTCTTTTTAAATTGAAAGACATGTCCCAAGTGGAAATGTAGTGTCTTCTAAAGGTCTGATCTTACAGGACCTCAGCTATTCAGGTTCTGGGTGGACAGGGCAAAATTTTCTAAGCTAATTGAGGATAGCTTATGTCTTTGATTACTTCAGTGTCTCTCATATTCTAACTGGTTTTGTATCTAGTCCTTCACTCCATGGGTTCTTGGACCTAGAGAAGTAGTACAGGTTGGAAAGAACCTTATCATTTCTGCGCTTCTGGTGGCTGGAACAACAAAGCATCAGAGTTTCCTTTAGGACCATAAATCCTCCCTTTTGGGGGGATCATTCCCAACAACATACAAACATACTGTCATTTCCCTCATTAAAAAAAAAAAAAGTCAGCTCTTTCTTGACCCCAGTTTCCACATCACCTGTCACAATTCTCTGCTCATCTCTGCAGAATTCTCAGCGGAGCTATTTGTAATTTCTGTCCCCACTTCCTCTTCTGAAGTCCTCCACCACCCCCTGAGACAGCTCCTGTGAAGTTCCCTTGCCTTCCCAGTTCTCAACAACTTCCCCTTCTCAACAGCACCTGACACAACCATCAGTCATCCCTTCCTGAAACCCTTTCCTTACTGGTGTCCAGGACTTAGCCCTCTCTTGGTTTTCCTCTTACCTCACCGGGTCCTCCTCCAGGACCTTCTTTGCTTTTCATCTTCCTTACCAAGTGTTGGAATGGAAAGCACCAGGGAGTAGGCTTTTCCCCTACCTCACCCAGGCCTATGTCTTTAAATACAATCTACAGGCTAACGGTGCCCAGACTTGTATGTGTTGCCCAGACAATCTCTCCTAAACACCAACAGCCTCCATCCACCTCTATTCATCTAATAGACAACCCAAAATGTAATTCACCCCAAACTAAACTTCTGGTCTCCCCGACAACTCCCACTCAGAATAAAGCAACTCTGCACATCCACTTGCCCAAGACAAATGCCTTGGAGTCAACTTCAACTGTTCTTTTTCCTCTCATATACACATCTATTCCAGCAGAAAAAAATTTTGACTTTACCTTCAAAACAGATCCGAATACAACCACTTTTCACCACCACCATGCTGGCCTAAGAACCAGGATCTCTCACCTGGATTATCACCAAGGCCCTCCTCCTGGTTGCCAATTTCTCCCCAGTCTATTCTCCATCCAGAGAACAAAGTCTTATCATCACCCTGCTCCATCCCTCCAATGGCTCCCCCTTTCACCCAGAAAAAATCCAGAGTCTTTGCTTCATTGACATGAGATGCCCCTGAAAACTTGTCCTCTGTTATCCCACATCACCTCTCAAATCTTATTACCCTCTGTTTTTCCTCCATCTGCTCCCCCCTGCCACACCTGCTGTCCTGCTACTCCTCAGGCACACCTTGCCCCAGTGAGTGCCTGGCTTACTCCCCTACTGCCTCCAGGCCCTTCCCTGACTACCTACTTCCCACCACTTCTCTGCTTGACCCTCTCCCACACACAGCAGGTATTCTGTGCCATGTTTTGACTTTAGTGGCCTTCTCTCCTGTTGGAATGCAATATGCTCCCTCAAGGCAGAGACTTTGGTTTGTCTTGTTCAGTGCTGTGTCCCGACCACCTAAGATGGTGCCTGGTTGTGGTGGAAAATCAATAATCTCTGCTGATAAATTAATGGGCACAGGGTCGAGTAATAGAAAATGCATGGCTTTCAGGGCCAAGTTATGGGTTTGAAACTTGAGTTTGACCTTAATGCCAAAAATGTCTAGGATACACTAGAAGCATGGTCCATAAAAAAGCAAATTAATAAATTGGATTTCATCAAATTTAAAAACTTCTGCTATCTATAAAAAGGCTTCTATAAGAATAAAAATACAAGCTGAAAACTGGGAGAAAATATTTGCAAATTATCTATCTGATAAAGGAATTATATCTGGCATATATATCAAAAATTCTCAAAACTCAATAATAATAAAGAACCTGATTTTTTTTAATGGGCAAATATTGAAGCAGACACTTCACCAAAGAAGATATAGAAATGACAAATATGCAGTGAAAAGGAGTTCAACAGCATCATTTATTACAGAAATGCAAATGTGAACTACAGTAACGTAGTGGCACACACCTATTTGTTAAATAACTGGTCACATACAGTAATGGGGATGTGGCAACACTAGAATATTCATGCACTGGAAACAGGGATAAAAATAGTGCAGTCACTTTGGAAAAGAGTACTTAAAAATGTAAACATAGATCTATCATATGATCCACATATTCCACTCTCAGCTTTTAATGCAAAAGAAATGAAAGCATATATCCACACAAACCTCATACGTGAATGTTCATAACAGCTTTATTTGTAAGAGCCCCAAACTGCAAGCAATATAAATGTCCATCAGTGGGTAGATAGATAAACAAAACATCATTTATTCATTCAATAGGATACTACTTGGCAACAAAAAGGAATAAACTATTGATACTACAGCATAAGCAAATCTCCAAATAATTACAATGAGTGAAAAAAAAGCCAGACAAACAAAAAATACTGCTTTACGTACTGCTTGTTTCCATTAATATGAAATTTTAGACAATGCAAACTAATCAACAGTGGAAGAAAGCAGATCAGTGGTTCTCTGGTTTTGGGAGGAGAGTGAGGTACTGGAAAGGAAGGATTACAGAGATCACAAGGGAACCCTAGGGGATGCTTGTTTGTCACCTAGATTGTGGTAATGGTTTCACAGGTACATGCATGGGTCAGAAATGTTCATTTATATGCTTTAAACATATGCAGTTTATTGTATGTTGACTATACCTCAATAAACTGGTTTAAAATAGTAATAATAAATTAATAAGAAATGTGGGTGAAAAAATAAGTAAGAAAATTTTTAAATGTGTATCATACTGCCCTATATAGTAGTAAATCTAGCTCAAACACTTAACTCTGAGGTTTCTAGCAGCAAAAGCAAAGAAGAAAACATGATGTTCTAGACTTACAAGATAAGATCATGCTAATTGCTCTAAAGTACCACTTTTCTGAGTTTCTAAGAAAGCCTTCAGAGTATTTCCCTACAGGTCCTCAGGGAGAGTTCTATCATATTATGAGGAACAGTCTCAGTAACACCAATATTGACCTCCCATGATCCCCTTTCTTAGAGCAATGCTCAGGTAATCAGAATGTGGGAACACAGTGCTGTCCAGCATCCACACATCTTTAAGTGGTCTAGTCTATGTAGCACAGAGATGCACCTTCAAATTGCTGAGCTCTTCCAAGGGTGATGTGTTAGTGGAGGAAGGGATGTGCAAAGATGGCATGGTGGAGGATGACAGGAGAGAAACCCTCATCTCATAAATGGCAGTGCTTCAACAAAGTTAAGGTAAAACATGCCAGGACGGTTATGAAACCGGGATTTGAAGATCTCAGAGGAAGCTTCATGAAGTCTAGACTGTGAGATTCACTCTGAAGGAATCTAAGCCTGCTGTTCTTCTGAGAGCCAGCCCTAACCCACCAATGGTACAGGCCTGCCCACCTAGATACACCCCAGGCCAAGTCACTTCCCCTCTCCACTTAGTTTTTTTTTTAATGTTTGTTTTTTTTTCAATATATGAAATTTATTGTCAAATTGGTTTCCATACAACACCCAGTGCTCATCCCAAAACGTGCCCTCCTCAATACCCATCACCCACCCTCCCCTCCCTCCCACCCCCCATCAACCCTCAGTTTGTTCTCAGTTTTTAAGAGTCACTTATGCTTTGGCTCTCTCCCACTCTAACCTCCTTTTTTTTTTATTTTTAAGAGGGGGGGGATGCGAAGGAGGGGCAGAGAGTGAGGGAGACAAAGCAGGCTCCAGGCTCTGAGCTGTCAGACTGATGTGGGGCTTGAACTCATGAAACTGAGCTGAAGTCAGATGCTTAACCAACTGAGCCACCCTGGTACCCCTTCCCCTCTCCACTCAAAGCCTGGCTGCATCTCTGTTCAGTGAGGCAATCCTTCACAAATGGTAACTTCAGCAACCAAGCTTTTGAGAGGTGAGCAACAGAGTGCAAGGTTCTAACCTCTGGTCAGAATCTGAAATTATCAAAATTTGTTAAGGCTTTGAGGATGAAAATCCCTGCACTATCCAACAGTTCTTCTGGGGTAGATTTACTCTGTGCACAACTCTCTGTAATCGTAAACAGTCCCCAAAGCAGGACCAGCACCTTCATGGGCATGCCCCTCAGGCAGCTCCACAGGGCCCTGTACCTAGGTCTCATGCTCCATTCAAAGCTATGATGTCACTGTCTCTGAATTCTTAATATATTTTGAACACAGTATCTGTATTTTCATTTTGCACTCCACCCCACAAATTACATAGCTAGGAGCTTGCCTCCAAGTATGCACCACAGATCATCAATTAATTTGTGTTAATTCACGTTGTGAAAAAGGAATGATTTAGAAACAGAATTAAGCAAAGTTAAAAAAACTTTTTCTACAGGACAACTTGTAGCAACAGTTTAGATCAGAAACTCAAATTTAGTCTTCTTACTGCCAATAGCAAAGTCTTAACATTATTGCACAGATTTATACACACTGTAGATTAGACTCGTCCCATAAAATAATGCTTCTCAAACATTTATATGCAGTGATTCACTTAGGGTATCTTGTTTAAGCACAAGTCCTGTTTCGGCAGTTCAGGCCCAGACATAGCATTTTTTTTTTTAATTTTTTTTTCCAACGTTTTTTTTTTTTTATTTATTTTTGGGACAGAGAGAGACAGAGCATGAATGGGGGAGGGGCAGAGAGAGAGGGAGACACAGAATCGGAAACAGGCTCCAGGCTCTGAGCCATCAGCCCAGAGCCTGACACGGGGCTCGAACTCACGGACCGCGAGATCGTGACCTGGCTGAAGTCGGACGCTCAACCGACTGCGCCACCCAGGCGCCCCCAGACATAGCATTTTTAAGGTGGTTCTGATGCTGCTGGTCAGCAGACCACACTTGGAGTAGCAAAGCTCAAAAACAGATCTGTGTACAGAGGAGGGTAGATATGTCTCTCCAATTTATATGTTGCTCCATCATTTAGTGATTGAGTAATCCAGGGGAAAGTTACTTAGTCTCTCTGAGCCTCAAAATCTTCGGCACCCAAGTTAACTTTTCCTACAATTATTTCAAAGATGCAAGCAAAGTATTTTTGCAAAGAGGGTAATTTTAACAACCACTTTATGAATGAGGCAAAGTAGATATAATGATTCCAATTTCACGGGTGAGGAACCTAAGATTTAGGGAGATTAGGTCTTTTGCCCAATGTTACAAGCAGGTAAACCACAGCAAGTTCTTAGACCTTCATCTTTGGATGCTGAACCTCTTGGTCTTTGGCTCATTCAAATATTTCCACAATGTAGTTTATAGCAGGCTCTTGTCTTTACATCAAGCTAACTCACAAAGAGGCTTGCTTTGGGTGCCTAGGTGGCTCAGTTGGTTCAGCATCTGACTCTTGGTTTCGGCTCAGGTCGTGATCTCATGATTTGTGAGTTTGAGCCCTGTATCAGGCTCCATGCTCACAGTGTGGAGCCTGCTTGAGATTCTCTCTCTCCTTATCTCTCTCTGCCCCTCCCCCACTCACTCTCTCTGTCTCTCTCTCTCTGAAAAATAAATAAAATTAAAATTTTTTTAAATAAAAAAACAAAAATCAAAAACAAAGAGCCTTGCTTTACATTGAGGATTTAAATTACACATCTTTTATAATCCCTGTATCTTCTTTCCTTTTTTGAAAATCATTTTATTATTTTTTTGTCAAAATGATAAATGTTCATTGTTTAAAGTATTCAAGCAGTATCAACAAGTGCAAAGAAATTACTAAAATCGTACACCTCAGATGTGACTTCTGTTAACATTTTATTTATTTATTTATTTATTTATTTATTTATTTATTTTTCAACATATGAAATTTATTGTCAAATTGGTTTCCATACAACACCCAGTGTTCATCCCAAAAGGTGCCCTCCTCAATACCCATCACCCACACACCCCTTGCTCCCACCCCCCATCAACCCTCAGTTTGTTCTCAGGTTTTAAGAGTCTCTTATGCTTTGGCTCTCTCCCACTCTAACCTCTTTTTTTTCCTTCCCCTCTGCCATGGGTTTCTGTTAAGTTTCTCAGGATCCACATAAGAGTGAAACATATGGTATCTGTCTTTCTCAGTATGGCTTATTTCACTTAGCATAACACTCTCCAGTTCCATCCACGTTGCTACAAAGGGCCATATTTCATTCTTTTTCATTGTTACATAGTACTCCATTGTGTATATAAACCATAATTTCTATATCCCTTCATCAGTTGATGGACATTTAGGCTCTTTCCATAATTTGGCTATTGTTGAGAGTGCTGCTATAAACATTGGGGTAAATTCCTAGCAGTGCTACTGGAATCATAGGGTAGGTCTATTTTTAATTTTTTGAGGAACCTCCACACTGTTTTCCAGAGTGGCTGACCAGTTTGCATTCCCACCAACAGTGCAAGTGGGTTCCTGTTTCTCCACATCCACTCCAGCATGTATAATCTCCTGATTTGTTCATTTTGGCCACTCTGACTGGTGTGAGGTGATTGATATCTGAGTGTGGTTTTGATTTGTATTTCCCTGATGAGGAGCAACATTGAGTATCTTTTCATGTGCCTGTTGGCCATCCGGATGTCTTCTTTAGAGAAGTGTCTATTCATGTTTTCTGCTCATTTCTCCACTGGATTATTTGTTTTTCGGGTGTGGAGTTTGGTGAGCTCTTTATAGATTTTGGATACTAGCCCTTTTTCTGATATGTCATTTGCAAATATCTTTTCCCATTCCGTTGGTTGCCTTTTAGTTTTGTTGATTGTTTCCTTTGCTGTGCAGAAGCTTTTTATCTTCATGAGGTCCCAGTAGTTCATTTTTGCTTTTAATTCCCTTACCTTTGGGGATGTATCGAGTAAGAAATTTCTACGACTGAGGTCAGAGAGGTCTTTTCCTGCTTTCTCCTCTAAGGTTTTGATGGTTTCCTGTCTCACATTCAGGTCCTTTATCCATTTTGAGTTTATTTTTGTGAATGGTGTGAGAAAGTGGTCTAGTATCAACCTTCTGCATGTTGCTGCCCAGTTCTCCCAGCACCATTTGTTAAAGAGACTGTCTTTTTTTCCATTGGATGTCCTTTCCTGCTTTGCCAAAGATTAGTTGGCCATACGTTTGTGGATCTAGTTCTGGGGTTTCTATTCTATTCCATTGGTCTATGTGTCTGTTTTTGTGCCAATACCATGCTGTCTTGATGATTACAGCTTTGTAGTAGAGGCTAAAGTCTAGGATTGTGATGCCTCCTGCTTTGCTCTTCTTCAAAATTACTTTGGCTATTCGGGGCCTTTTGTGGTTCCATATGAATTTTAGGATTGCTTGTTCTAGCTTCAAGAAAAATGCTGGTGCAATTTTGATTGGGATTGCATTGAATGTGTAGATAGCTTTGGGTAGCTTTGACAATATTTATTCTTCCAATCCATGAGCACGGAATGTTTTTCCATTTTTTATATCTTCTTCAATTTCCTTCATAAGCTTTCTATAGTTTTCAGCATACAGATCTTTTACATCCTTGGTTAGATTTATCCCTAGATATTTTATGCTTCTTGGTGCAATTGTGAATGGGATCAGTTTCTTTATTTGTCTTTCTCTTGCTCCATTATTAGTGTATAAGAATGCAACTGATTTCTGTACATCAATTTTGTATCCTGCAACTTTGCTAAATTCATGTAACAGTTCTAGCAGACTTTTGGTGGAGTCTATCGGATTTTCTATGTCATCAGGTCATCTGCAAAAAGTGTCATCTGCACAAAGTGAAAGCTTAACTTCATCTTTGCCAATTTTGATGCCTTTGATTTCCTTTTGTTGTCTGATTGCTGATGCTAGCACTTTCAGCACTATGTTAGACAACAGCAGTGAGAGTGCACATCCCTGCCATGTTCCTGATCTCAGGGGGAAAGCTCTCAGTTTTTCCCCATTGAGGATGATGTTAGCTGTGGGCTTTTCATAAATGGCTTTTATGATGTTTAAGTGTGTTCCTTCTATCCCGACTTTCTCAAGGGTTTTTGTTAAGAAACGTTGCTGAATTTTGTCAAATGCCTTTTCTGCATCGATTGACAGGATCATATGGTTCTTATCTTTTCTTTTATTAATGTGGCGTATCACCTTGATTGATTTGCAAATCTTGAACCAGCCCTGCAACCCAGGAATGAATCCCACTTGATCAGGGTGAATAATTCTTTTTATATGCTGTTGAATTCTATTTGCTAGTATCTTATTGAGAATTTTTGCATCCATATTTATCAGAGATATTGGCCTGTAGTTCCCTTTTTTTACTGGGTCTCTGTCTGGTTTAGGAATCAAAGTAATACTGGCTTCATAGAATGAGTCTGGAAGTTTTCCTTCCCTTTCTATTTTTTGGAATAGCTTGAGAAGGATAGGTATTATCTCTGATTTAAACATCTGGTAGAACTCCCCTGAAAAGCCATCTGGTCCTGGACTCTTATTTGTTGGGAGATTTTTGATAACCGATTCAATTTCTTCGCTCGTTATGGGTCTGTTCAAGCTTTCTATTTCCTCCTGATTGAGTTTTGGAAGTGTGTAGGTGCTTATGAATTAGTCCATTTCTTCCAGGTTGTCCAGTTTGTTGGCATATAATTTTTCATAGTGTTCCCTGATAATTGTTTGTATCTCTGAGGGATTGGTTGTAATAATTCCATTTTCATTCATGATGTTATCTATTTGGGTCATCTCCCTTTTCTTTTTGAGAAGCCTGGCTAGAGGTTTATCAATTTTGTTTATTTTTCAAAAACCAACTTTTGGTTTCTTTGATCTGCTCTACAGTTTTTTTAGATTCTATATTGTTTATGTCTGCTCTGATCTTTATTATTGCTCTTCTTCTGCTGGGTTTAGGCTGTCTTTGCTGTTCTGCTTCTATTTACTTTAGGTGTGCTGTTAGATTTTGTATTTGGGATTTTTCTTGTTTCTTGAGATGGGCCTGGATTGCAATGTATTTTCCTCTCAGGACTGCCTTCGCTGCATCCTAAAGTGTTTGGATTGTTGTATTTTCATTTTCGTTTGTTTCCATATACTTTTTAATTTCTTCTCTAATTGCCTGGTTGACCCACTCATTCTTTAGTAAGGTGATCTTTAACCTCCATGCTTTTGGAGGTTTTCCAGACTTTTTCCTGTGGTTGATTTCAAGCTTCATAGCATTGTGGTCTGAAAGTATGCATGGTATGATCTCAATTCTTGTATACTTATGAAGGACTGTTTTGTGACCCAGTATATGATCTATCTTGGAGAATGTTCCGTGTGCACTCGAGAAGAAAGTATATTCTGTTGCTTTGGGATATAGAGTTCTATATATATCTTTCAAGTCCATCTGATCCAATGTATCATTCAGGGCCCTTGTTTCTTTATTGACCATGTGTCTAGATGATCTATCCATTTCTGTAAGTGGAGTGTTAAAGTCCTACAATTACCACATTCTTATCAATAAGGTTGCTTGTGTTTGTGAGTAGTTGTTTTATATATTTGGGCCTCCCGTATTTGGCGCATAGACATTTATAATTGTCAAGTCTTCCTGATGGATAGACCCTGTAATTATTATATAATGCCCTTCTTCATCTCTTGTTACAGTCTTTAATTGAAAGTCTAGTTTGTCTGATATAACTATGGCTACTCCAACTTTCTTTTGACTTCCAGTAGCATGAATAATAGTTCTCCATCCTCTCACTGTCAATCTGAAGGTGTCCTCAGGTCTAAAATGAGTCTCTTGTAGACAGCAAATAGATGGGTCTTGTTTTTTTATCCATTCTGATAGCCTATGTCTTTTGGTTGGCACATTTAGTCCATTTACGTTCAGTGTTATTATAGAAAGATATGGGTTTAGAGTCATTGTGATGTCTGTAGGTTTCATGCTTGTAGCGATGTCTCTGTTACTTTGTTTCACAGGGTCCCCCTTAGGATTTCTAGTAGGGCTGGTTTAGTGGTGATGAATTCCTTCAGTTTTTGTTTGTTTGGGAAGACCTTTATCTCCCCTTCTATTCTAAATGACAGACCTGCTGGATGAAGGATTCTTGGCTGCATATTTTTTCTGTTCATCAAATTGAAGATCTCCTGCCATTCCTTTCTGGCCTGCCGAGTTTCAGTAGAGAGATCCGTCACGAGTCTTACTGGTCTCCCTTTATATGTTACAGCACGTTTATCCCCAGCTGCTTTCAGAATTTTCTCTTTATCCTTGTATTTTGCCAATTTCACTATGATATGTTGTGCAAAAGATCGATTCAAGTTACATCTGAAGGGAGTTCTCTGTGCCTGTTGGATTTCAATGCTTTTTCCTTCCCCAGATCAGGGAAGTTTTCAGCTATTATTTCTTCAAGTACACCTTCAGCACCTTTCCCTCTCTCTTCCTCCTCTGGAATACCAATTATGCATAGATTATTTCTCTTTAGTGCATCACTTAGTTCTCTAATTTTCCCCTCATACTCCTGGATTTTTTTAACTCTCTTTTTCTCAGCTGCCTTTTTTTCCATAATTTTTTCTTCTAGTTCACCTATTCTCTCCTCTGCCTCTTCAATCCGAGCAGTGGTTGTCTCCATTTTATTTTGCAGTTCATTTATAGCATTTTTTAGCTCCTCCTGACTGTTCCTTAGTCCCTTGATCTCTATAGCAATAGATTCTCTGCTGTCCTCTATACTGTGTCAAGCCCAGCGATTAATTTTATGACTATTATTCTAAATTCACTTTCTGTTATATTGTTTAAATCCTTTTTGATCAGCTCATTAGCTGTTGTTATTTCCTGGAGATTCTTCTGAGGGGAATTCTTCCGCTTGGTCATTTTGGATAGTCCCTGGCATGGTGAGGACCTGCAAGGCACTTCCCCTGTGCTGTGGTGTATAACTGGAGTTGGTGGGCGGGGCCGCAGTCATACCTGATGTCTGCCCCCAGCCCACCGCTGGGGCCACAGTCAGACTGGTGTGTGCCTTCTCTTCCCCTCTCCTAGGGGCCGGATTCACTGTGGGGTGGTGTGGCCCATCTGGGCTACTTGCACACTGCCAGGCTTGTGGTGCTGGGGATCTGGCGTATTAGCTGGGGTGGATCGGCAAGGTGCACACGGCAGGAGGGATTAGGCTCAGCTCACTTATCCTTTGGTGATCCGCTTGGAGAGGGGTCCTGCGGCACCAGGAGGGAGTCAGACCCGCCACCGGAGGGATGGATCCGCAGAAGCACAGAGTTGGGTGTTTGTGCTGTGCAAGCAAGTTCCCTGGCAGGAACTGGTTCCCTCTGGGATTTTGGCTGGGGGATGGGCGAGGGAAATGGCGCTAGCAAGCGCCTTTGTTCCCTGCCAAGCTGAGCTCTGTCATCCGGGGCTCAATAACTCTCCCTCCCATTGTCCTCCAGCCTTCCCACTCTCTGAGCAGAGCTGTTAACTTATAACCTTTAAGATGTTAAGTCCCACTTGCTGTCAGAACACACTCCATCTGGCCCCTCTGATTTTGCAAGCCAGACTCGGGGCCTCTGCTTGGCCAGCGGGCCACCCCTCTGACCCAGGCTCCCTCCTGCCAGTCCCTGTAGCAAGCACCA
The DNA here is from genome assembly GCF_018350175.1 of Felis catus. NCBI lineage: Eukaryota > Metazoa > Chordata > Mammalia > Carnivora > Felidae > Felis > Felis catus. Next base: position 27,156,400 of record NC_058372.1, on the reverse strand, counting down.
CCTCTCTGCCCTTCCTACCCTCTCCCGTGGGCCTCTCGTTTGCGCTTGGCTCCAGAGAATCCATTCTGCTAGTCTTCAGGTGGTTTTCTGGGTTATTTAGGCAGGTGTAGGTGGAATCTGAGTGATCAGCAAGATGCAGTGATCCCAGTGTCCTCCTATGCCGCCATCTTCCCAGGGGCCAGCAGACTCTGTTAACATTTTAATGAATATCCTCCAGTTGCCTCTTTATGACCCAAGGTGACCCATTTGGGTTGAAAGAAAAAGGGGGGGGGAAGTTTCCTTTTGTCAAATAATTTGAATACTGTCTCTATATTCTCCACCTGAAGGTCACAGAGAACTTCAGCATTTTAAAGACTCACAAAACAGGCAGCAAAAAATGATGACATTATAAACAATGCTGCACCAAATATCTTGAAGTTATATGATTTTCCCAATTGTGTTAGTAGTTTTTTAGAGGAAACAAGGTATCCGTATTTCCCTACCCAATGGTTATGGGAATTTACCCTCTCATAAATTGTTCATGAGAGTTCCCATTTTCTAAAATCTACTGTTAGTAGATTTTATCAACCTTTTCGGTCTTCATTAATCTAACTCATGGACAAAACTAATTGTTTTTATTTCTTTCTTTGATCATTAAGGAGGTTGAACACCTTCTCGTATGTTTATTGGTTAATTTATAAATTGCTTGTTCATGTTCTCTCCAAATTTTATTTTTTTTAATTTTTTAGTTCTTTGTTTCATAAAAATTCATTTGCTCATATATCAGTTTCAAGTAATTTCACCAATTTAGTTTTAAACATGATTATTTTATTTCATTTTTTAATTTATGTAATTTTAAATTTGTACCATCACATACATAGATTTGGGGAATTTCTGACATGTTTATTTGAAAGACGTTCAGCAACCAAGATTGTAAAAATATTCACCCAAGTTTTCTTGTAACATTTTATAATTTATGTATTTACAATTAAACTCCCAATCCACTCAGAATTTATTTTTATGTGAGGACTAAAGGAAAGACTTATCTCTATTTTTGTGTAAATCACTAGCTTTTTACCATTTCCTACATATTAGATAATTAACTATTTACTCATAGATGATATAATGTCTTTTTATTTTTTTATTTACATGTACTTGACATATAATATTGTGTAAGTTTAAGGCATAGAACATGTTAATTTGACACATTTATATGTTGTAATATGATTGCCATTGCAGTGATGTTTAGCACTTCTATCACATCACATGATGATCATTTCTCTTTTATAGTTGGAATAATTAGGATCTAGTCTCTTAGCAAAAAAAAAATCTATAGTCTCTTAGCAAGTTTGATGATTATGATTTAATGCTGTTTATATTCACAATCTTGCGCACTGTCTTTTTAAATTTATTTTATATTTATATTTTACATTCAGTAGCATTCACTTTTGGTGCATAGTTGTGTGAGTTTTGACAAATGTGTAGAATTACATAATCACTATCACAAACAAGATACAGAACAGTTCTAACATGCCTCAAAATTCCCTCTCACTGCCCCTTTGTACTGAAACTCCACCCCATCTCTAACCCTTGGTGACACACCAATCTTTTCTCAATATAACTTTTCTTTTTCTATAATGCCATACAAATAGGATTTTATACACTATGTAGCCTCTGAGTATTGCTTCTTTTACTTAGCACAATGTGTTGGAGTTCCATCCATGTTATTGTGTGTTTATCAATAGTTCATTGACTTTTTTTGCTGAGCAGTATTCTATTGTATCACAATTTGTTTATCCATCTATCAGTTTAAGGACATTTGGGATGTTTTCCATGTTTTATGATTATGAATAAGTTGTTGTTATGGACTGAATGTTTGTACTCATGCCCCAAATTTGTAAGCTGAAATCTTAACTCCCAATGTGATGGTATTAGAAGGTAGGGTCTTTGGGAGATGATTCTGTCATGAGGGTGGAGCCCTCATGAATGGGATTAGTGCCCTTATAAAAGAGACCCCAGAGACGTTTCTCACATCATGTGAGGACACAGGGAGAAGATGGCTTGAAGAAGTGGGCCTCACTAGACAGTGAACCTGCCAGCACCTTGATCTTGGACTTCCCAGCCTCCAGAACTGTGAGAAGTAATGTCTGTTGCATCAGCACCCCCAAGTCTGTAGTTTTCTGTTATAGTAGCCTGGATGGACTAAGATGGTTGTTGTGAACATTTGCCTACAGGTTTTTTATTTCTCTTAGGTAAATACCTAGCAACATAGCAATGTAGGTAAGTGTTCCTTAACTTTATAAGGGAATGCCTCACTGTTTTCCAAAGAGGCTACTGTGCCATTTTGCCTTCACTAGCAGTGTAGGAGAGGCACAGTTTCTCCACATCCTCATCAGCACTTGGTATTTTCAGTTTTATTTTTTAATCCATTCTAATAGATGTATAATGGTAATATCCTTGATATTTTAATTTGTATTTTTCTAATGGCTAATGATGTTGATCATCTTTTTCATGTGTTTGCCATTTCTGCATCTCCGTTGGTGAAATAATTTTTTGAATCTTGTGCCAAGTTTCTTATTAAGTTGTTTGTTTTCTTATTTTTGAGTTGACATGGTAACTTTCTTATGCACTGACTTTTCATATCTATGTGAGTCTATTTCTGGATCCTCTGTCCCAGTCCATTAATTTACCTGTCTATTCCTGGGCCAGGACCACACTTTTTATTACTGTAACTGTTTTATTGCTGTAAGAATGTATTTCATTCATATAAGACAAGTCCTGCTTTATTATTTTTTTCAAAATATTCTCAGCTATTTTCAAATATTTATTGCCAGATCAACTTTAGAATAACTTTGTCCAAGTTCTCCCCAAAATCTGTTGAGATGTTTACCTGAAATGATATTGAACAAAACAAAATAATTTAGAAAAAATAACCCTTTATAATATTATCTTCCAATCCAAAAAAAGACAGATCTTTGCTTTTATTAAAATCTTTATTTGTGTCTGATGGGTTGATTTTTTTCAGATATTTGTATTTAGTCTGCTTTCATATTCATCAGGCACAGTCAGGAATAAAATCAGAAATGAAAACAGGACACAAGACACTCTTTGGCAAAGCTCTGGTTCAGTCTCAAACCGGACAGTCTTGAGTCTGGACCATGACAATGATGTTTTTTACATCTGTCCTATTTTAGCTATTTGTAAAACTTAGAGCATTAAATTTGAGGATTAGAAAAGCAAATAACCCCAGTTGCAGTTAAGACGCCACCTCTTTATGCAGCCCATAACTCTTTTCAGTGAATGAAAACTCAGTTCTTTTTTCACCCAAGGGAGAGCTGACCTTTTACTGAGGCATTCCAGAAGGAATCCACTGTGGATTGCATCAACTCATATGTAGCTACATATTTGTGACATTAAAAATGCCCCTTTCTTACTTTTTAGTATAAACATAATGCCATGAGAACACTTTTTTTTCTTTTGAAAAGAGCTATTTACCTGATGTACAAAAGAATTCTTGTAAACAAGAATGCAAATCATTGGCCTGCCTGCCAAACTGCCTGAACTCTCCCTCTTGGTAATCAGTTGATCAAAGTGGTCAATTCCATTCCCAGCTTCCTCTTGCTGGCATTACTATATCTAGCCTTTGCCTGATTTTCTTATTTTTTAAAGTGTTTATTTATTTTGAGGGAGAGAGAGTGAGTGGGGAAGGGGCAGAGAGAGACGGACAGAGAAAATCCCAAGGAGGCTCCACACTGTCAGTGCAGAGGCCAACACAGGGCTCAAAGTCACAAACCCGAGATCATGTCCTGAGCCAAAATCGAGTCAGATGCTTAACCAACTGAGCCACCTAGGGACCTGTAGCCTTTGCTTCATTTTCAAGAGACTAGTTTCTATAATTTACAATTTTGAAAAAAGAAAATGTCTGTTTTATATCTGACTTCAAGTCTCTTAATAAACTTGCAATAATATGACTGTTCCCAGTTTCTATAAAGAAGTTTGGTCATAAAACATGTTGCTTCCTGGAGCTTTCCCATTTTACAGAATTCAAATAAACATTTTAGTTATGATATAGACTTAGCTTCCTTACAAGAGACACCAAATTGCAATGGTTTCAATAAGAAAAAAGCTTATTTCTCTCTTATGTAAAAGTATAACCTGATGTGACTGTTCATCTTCATGAAATTGTCAGAGGTCCAGGCTCCTGCCTTATTGCTTTATCACAGTTCTGGCATGCCCCTTATACACATGGTCCAGTGACATTCCACAATAACTTTCTAGCCATTAGGCAGGCAGGTAAGGGGAAAAGGAAGCATGTCCCTTCCCTTTAATGGCATAAATTTGAAGATTGTATATGCCACTTCCATGCATATCCTTTTGGCCAATGTATTAGTTATCTGTTGTTGCATAATAAATTGTCCCCAAAACTTAGTTGTTTAAAACAACAAACATTATTTCATAATTTCTATGGGTCAGAAAACTAGAATAGCTTAGCTGGGCGCCTCTAGGTGAAGGTGTCTCATGAAGTTGCATTAAGATGTCAGCAAGGGCTGTGGTCTCATCTAAAATTCTGACTGTGGAAGAACCTTCTTCCCAGCTCACTCACATGGCTGTAGGTAGGACTCAGATGAATTGGGGCTGTTGAACTGAGGGCCCCACTTCCTTGACACATTGATTTCTCCAGACAGCAGCTCACAATATGGCAAGTGGCTTCCCTTAGAGCAAGCAAGTGAGAGAATGATAGAGGGCACCCAAGATAGAAGACAGTCTTTTTATAACCTAATCTTGGAAGTGAGAGTTCCTTTCTATTCCCACACAAGCCAGAGTGCCAATGGGGACAACCCAATTTACCCTGATCAGTTTGCTTTTTGCTCAGATAAAACAATGAAGAAGAAAGATAGAAACCTCATTTATTTAGGACACAGCAGGCCACTATAGCTGGGACTCCATTACCAAGTCACATCATAGCTATGAGGAAGGTGGGGAAATGTTACTTTTATTTTATGCACCTATATGCCAAGCTGAAAATTCCCCATTAATCTAAGAAAGAAGCAGAAAATATATTGAGGAACAAGTATCAGGCTTTGCCCTGGTAAGCATTAAGAGACATTTTACAAGGCCATCCTGAGCTTTAGTCAAAACAGACAAGGTTATGCAGTAACAAAAGAACTTCAAAACCTCTGTGACTAACTGAACAAAAGGTGAGCTCTTGCAAAGTCTTTTGCAGGCTAGGTCACGTCCTCAGACAATAGCTTCTCTGGGGGGCAGCTCCTTATTCCAGGTTTCTTCACTTACAGCCACACGTGTTTCATCATCTCCTTACCAGAAGAAGAGACAGAGGGAGGAGCAGGGACCTGTCTCCTAATTGCTTCCACTCAGGAGGAGTGCCCAGTCTGAGAAGGTCTGCTTGGATTTCACTGGCCAGCATAAGTCATGTGGCCACACTTAACTTCAAGGGGTCAGGAAAGCACAGTGCCCCTATGAACTTGGAAGGAGAAAAGAACCAAAAGAATAGGCAAACAAAAAACTATGATATCTTGAGGGACTTCAAGTTAACCGTGGTGCAACAGACCAGTCCTAGAGAGGCAAAGGGACAGTTTGGTGCCTGCTGATGGCTGTAGACCTGGGCTCCCTTCCCAATTTGCCACACTGTGTCAGTGGGATCCCAGATTTGAATGATAGATTGCTAACTCATTTACAGCCAAGGACAGTTTTCAGTTTTAGCTCTGAATGAACTTTGTGAACTTGGAACTCATGCCAATAGCAGGAACTAAAAGGACCACAGATAAATTATCTTGTTTACTCATCAATGTGGACCACCCACCTCTTAATTACTCAGGTCCTTTGGTGACTTCTTAAATAACTTAGAAACCATTACAGACAATACATTTAACGTGAAGAGTCCTAACAGTGGAAGCCAACATAAACATAAAATCTGTACTTTCTACAACAGCTGTTGTTTATCATAATGGGACGCACAGTTTTTCTAAATGAGAATCATTCACCTAAGATTACTGGTTCCAAATCATGTATCTTTCTTGTAGCATTACGTGGCTTTAGCATGAGCTTCCTCCCACCCATACTATCATGTGGTAATTAATGAGGTATTTTGGTTATGTTGCCCTCTTCTAGGCTACCCCAGAGTGCTCTGTGGCTAAAGACAACAATACCTGCACATTGATATTGCTTCTGCTCTTTTTCTAGGCGTGACCATCTGTCTCACTTCATCTACTATAATGGCTTCTCCATTTGGGGAGGGTAATTCTAGCTGTTGTCATAGATAAATCTTGAAATCTCCATGGTTTCATATGATACTCACTTATTTCTCATTTACTAAAATCTCAAATAGATATTCCTGATCATCACCAATAGCAGGCTCCAACCCACAGAGGTATTCAGAGACTAGACTAATAGCCCACCATTTTCAACAATGCTTCCAAGTTTGCCCTAGGCACCCACATCCCACCCAACACATATAGAAATAAATCAGGGAAACCACAGCCATAGTCTTCCATGGTTGCCATAACTAAGTACCACAGGCTGGGGGGCTTAAACAACAATTTTTTTCTCACTGCTCTGGAGGCTGGAAGTCCAAGATCAAGATGTTGGCAATGTTGGGTTTTTCTGAGGCTTGTCTCCTTGGCTTGTAGGTGGCCATCTTTTCCTTGTATCTTCACAAGGTCTTCTCTTTGTGTGTCTGTGGCCTACTTTATCCCTCTTATAAGGGCAGCAGTTATTTTGGATTAAAGCCTACTCTCTGACCTCGTTTAACCTTAATTACCTTGCAAAAGACTCATCTCTGAAAATAGTTGCATTCTGAGGTACTGGGCATTAGGACTTCAACAGAAGAATTTTGTAGGGAAACATTTCAGTTTATAACATATTCTGAATCACATTAGACTAAGAAATAATCTTGGCCAAAGTAACTGACTAAAATTAATCACAGAGCCCCCCACCTGGATGCAGAGCAGTTGGGAGGTGCACTCTGTGCCTGGCAGTGATACCCAGCAACTACTCTCCACTATAGCATGGGAAGCATAAGTCATAGGTGCTCTGCCATAGCAGTCCTTTGACTCTCTTTTTCATAACTTCCCCAAACATCAAATTCAGATTGTTCAGCACAGGGAACCAATAGCCCCAGAGGATTCTCAGGGAATGCTAAAGTAAGTCAGTTCACTGAGTGCATTTCTTTACATATGTCATGTGACAAAGATGACAGTTTTTTGCACTGCATGCTTAATATAGATTAGACTTTAAAAATTTTTAGTTTCACACTGAGATAATAATTACTGTCCTCACTGCCATAATCTAAAAGAGTAAATGTAGCTAAAAGAGAAAGAGAGCTGGAAGAGCTAGGGATGCTGAAAAAGACCAGTCATAATCCACTTGTTAGCCAGTGTAAAAAATGTTCCAAATGCCTGCCATAATCCTAATCCTTATATTCTAACCCCTCAAAAATGTCATCCCTCACAGAATTCTGACTTTCCAGATATCTATACAACATTAGCTGATGCCAGAATCAATTCTGATGAACCATAACTTAATGTCAGTTATAATAGGGCTCATATATGTACAAGTTCTTATTTGAGCTAAAAGATAATAAATGGAGACTAAGTCTTAACAAATTGAACAGAAGTTTATTTTTATTTTTATTATTTTTTAAGTAGGCTTCATGCCAGTGTGGAACCCAATGTGGGCCTGAACTCACAACCCTGAGATCAAGACCTGAGTTGAGATGAAGAGTCAGACGCTTAACTGACTGAGCCACCCAGGTGCCCTTAATAGAACAAGTTTATATGACTGAGATCAACATTGTAATTATTTGTTTATACTGAAGCTTAGTTACTATATATTACTGTCTGTACTGTGAACTTTACAATCACTTGTGAACTATAATACAGACAGTCTTGGCAAGAGATGGGTTTCAATCAAGAGAAGTGAGCATGTGCCACCACAGGACCCCCCTTAATTAATTTTTAGTAGCAGTTTTATCTTTAAACTTTATAAACTTGTGCTATGAGTTCTTTTAGAGCATGACAGTTAGATAGAAAGCAGAACTTTCTATGTCTCAAAAATCTTCTGATCTATTTCAGAGGACAAAGGTATATTAAGGAAAAACTAAGGTTGTCTTCTTAGAAACCTAATAATGTGTTTCCACATTCTCCTTTCTTATAAACAGATATAAATAAAAAATCTGTATATATAGAAAGATTGTGGTTTTTTTATGGAACTAGATTTATTATTTACATATTAATCTGCAACATGCTTTTTTGACTTAATATATCTATTACCTATTAAGAAGTCAAGGTCCTTTCTCTAATTTCTTTTTGCAAATAGATAGCTAGATAGATGATTGAGAGGGAGAGAGAGAGTGAGGGAGAGAGAGAAAGAGAGATGATATATTTTACATAAATGACATGCATATCAAATTTTATTGTTGACACAAAATCTTTTTTGTTTGCTTCTCCACCTGTCTTTTCTCTGTGGCCTCCCACTGCAGGTGACAACCTGGCATGTGTCCTTCAGTACTTCCTCCATGCTTGTGTAACCATCTATATCTACAAACTATCTTACATAGACACATATAAAGTTTTCACTGTTTTATAAATATGGGATCATAGTAGTCACATTTCTCCAAGGCTTACTTTTTTACTCAAATATTCCCCATGAAAATCCTTCCAAGTTCATTGGCAGAGCTGTCCTTTATTCTTTTTTAGTGGCTGTGTAATACTTTGTACTATGGATCTGTCACAATTTATGGAACCATTCTTCTGCTGATGGGTATTTACTTTGTTTACATCTTTGCCACAAAGAATAATGCCACTAAATTGTCCTTTGTAAGTTATACAATATATTCAAATGCATATTAATTGCAACAAAGTACTCAAAGGTTTAATCCTGCTATGTAAAGTGAACATTTTCCTTATTTCAGGGCATTACATTTCTACCCAAGGATTCCCTCAGGTGCTGCAAATGTGTTCTCTTGGACTATAACACTCCAACCATCCATGTTATATCCTGAGCCATCACTGTTTTTGTTTTTTTTTTTCTCCCCCTGTCCTTTGAATATCTTCAAGTTTACAAAGCTCTAAGCTTCCCAAATAAAATTCATTTTTACTTCTCTGACCCCAGTGATTTCCATTATTGAATTCTAATAAAATTGTTGGGTTTGAAAAAGCATCTGAAACAGTAATTTTGAAAAGAAATTGTGGGACTCTGGAAAAGTTTGTATTTTTCATAAAGCAGACCCTTGAGGAAAGGGTAGGATGTTCACCAAAATCTTGGGTGGAAGAGAGGCAAAAACAACAGTTTGAAAGTGCTCTTGAGAATGACCACCCAAGAACAGCAAAGAAATTCACAATTAGAAGTGTGTCCCTTGGCTCATCCATCTCCTCTCCATATGAGGAAATGAGGAAAATGACTTCACAAAAGCCCTTGTTTCTCCAGGGTGGCAGTATTTCCATCAATGCAGACAGCCTTCTTTGCCCATTTACAATGGGTTAAGCTGTAACTCATCACCAGCAAGCTGCTAGAACAATTTGCAGAGGGGTTTTTCTACCTGATTCTATTCCTGGAACAACCGACACCTTTTTACCTGACTCTGTATTCTCCTCGGTTCACTTTAAAGTTTATAGCAGCACTCTCAACAATAGCTAAATTATGGAAAGAGCCTAACTGTCCATCAACTGATGAATGGATAAAGAAATTGTGGTTTATATACACAATGGAATACTACGTGGCAATGAGAAAGAATGAAATACGGCCTTTTGTAGCAACATGGATGGAACTGGGAGTGTTATGCTAAGTGAAATAAGTCATACAGAGAAGGACAGATTCCATATATTTTCAATCCTATGTGGATCCTGAGAAACTTAACAGAAGACCATGGGGGAGGGGAAGAAAAAAAAATAGAGAGGGAGGGAGCCAAAACATAAGAGACTCCTAAAAACTGAGAACAAACTGAGGGTTTATGGGGGGTGGGAGGGAGGGGGTGGGTGGGTGATGGGTATTGAGGAGGGCACCTGTTGGAATGAGCACTGGGTGTTTTATGGAAACCAATTTGACAATAAATTTCATATTAAAAAATAATAAAGTTTGCTGTTAATTGTTTCCCAATAATTATATTAAAATCAGCAAATTTGCACCCCCTAAATATTCATTAGTTCCTATTTGCTGAGCAAAAATTTACTGACACCAATTTGCTCTAATCATCTTCAACATTAGTTTTTTTTCCCTGAGTGGAAGTGATAAAAATGAGTATCAAGATGAAAAAGCATAACCAAGAAGATTAACAGCAGCTGTAGAAGGTTCACAAAGAGAAAAAACCTCATTTTGATTGCCATGAAGGGCAAAGCAGAAAGATTATGGTGTTCCCAAGCACAATAGCTCTAACGTGGGAAGGAACTTTGCAAAGTTTGAAAAATGATAAAAAGATATGTAGAGCAGGCAAGGGAGAGAGTGATAGAATATGAGGTCAAGGGAGGTAGGGCCTCATAGTCCTGCAGTAAGGAATCTGGATATTTTACTGCAGATTTCGCAAGCAGTCTTTGGAAGGTGCTGCGTGGAGAATAAATTATGATAGTGAAAAAGTGAAAACAGGTAGATAAGCTAGGATGTCAGTGCTATTAATATAAGAGGGGAAAAAATGATGTGCCTTAGTTGAGAGTGGTTGCAGGGATGTGAAAAGAATTAGATTACTTTTGGAAATTCTTTGGAGATAGGAAAACTAGAGTTGGTAGATTGGAACTTAGAATGAATAAAAGAGGAGGAAAAGGAGGAACTTGGAAGGAATGTTATTAGAAAACAGATTGACAAGGAAATTTGGGTAAGATGTATGTCAATAGACCTCACTGAATGGGAAAAAAAGTGTGAAGATGTTTGTGTCCCATGTAAATGCTTACTGCAGGGTGGCCACAGCAGGAAACGATTTTAATAATCAAGTGGATGGAGTGCCCCATTCTGTGGATACCATTAAGACACATCCCCCAGTCACCCTGTCATTGCATAATGAGCTCATGAACAAAGTGGCCATGGCGGCAAAGATGGAAGTTATGCATGGTCTCAGTAACATGGACTTGTACTCATCAAGGCTGACCTGGCTCTGGCCACTGCTGAGCACCTAGTCTTCCAGCAACAAGGACTAACACTGAGCCCTTCATATGGCACCATTACCTGGGGTGATCTGGTAATTACCTGCTAGTAGGCTGATTACATTAGACTGCTTCTCTCATGGAAGAGGTTGTATTTATTGAAATAGACACTTATTATGATATAGATTTGCATTTCCTGCATGAAATGCATCTGCCCAAACTACCATCCATGGAGTTACAGTATACCTTATCCACTGCCAAGGTATTCCACATAATATTGCTTCTGATCAAAGAATTTTCTTCACAGCAAAAGAAGTGTGGCAGTGGGCCAGTCCTCATGCAATTCACTGGTCTCACCATGTTCTCCACCATCCTGAAGGAGCTGGCTTACTAGAAAGGTAAAATGGCTTTTTGAAGATGAAATTTCCATGCCAGCTGGGTAGCAATAGTTTGCAGGGCTGAGGCCAGATTTTTCAGAAGGCTCTATATGCTCTGAATCAGTGTACAATATATGGTGCTGTTTCTCCCATAGCCAGGATTCATGGATCCAGGAATCAAGGGGGTGGAAATGGGAGCATAATGGCTCACTATTACATCTAGTGTCTCACCAGCAAGATTTTTGTTTCCTATTCCTGTGACCTCATGTCCTGCTGACCTACAGATCTTAGTTACAGAAGAAGGAATGCTTCCACCAGGAGACACTACAATGATCCCACTGAACTGGAAGTTAATTAAGACTGACACCCAGTCACTGTAAGCTTCTTATGACTCTGATTCAACAGGAAAAGAAGGTAGTTACTGTGCTGGCTGGCGTAATTGATCCTAGCTAATACAGATTCTGATGTTGGGCTTCAGTCATTGAGTGAAAAATAGTGTCATTTACCACAGGAAGCACAAGTCTAGAGGTAGGAATGGAATTAAGAATTCTCTCCTGGACATGTTACAACCCAGTAGAAATATCAAGTGTGGATATGTATCTGGAGTCCACAGAGGAGATCAAGCTTCTAGATATAGTTCTGCAAGTCATTGAAATACAGGTGATTTTGAAAGCCATGGGACTGGATGGATGACCTAAATAGAGAGGATGACTCAAGACTAAACTCTAGGCCTCCAACATTCTGAGATTGAGTAGAGAAGGAGAACAAACCAGGGACAGATAAAGAAACAGGTAGTGTTGTAGAGAAATGTGGGACACAGAAGTCAAAAAGGGAAAGAGTTTTAGAAAGCAAAAGTGTCATTTGGGGTACCTGAGTGTCTCAGTCGGTTAAGCATCCAACTACAACTAAGGTCATGATTTCACAGTCTATGAGTCTGAGCGCCATGTCAGACTCTGTGCTGACAGATCAGAGCCTGGAGCCTGCTTCGGATTCTGTGTTTTCCTTTCTCTCTGCCCCTACTCTCTCAAAAATAAATAAACATTAAAACAATTTTTAAAAAAGTGTCACTCAAAGATGGATTCAGATGAGGAAAGAGAAGTGACCTGTGACTGGAGGACACACTGGAGAACATTGAACACCTTGACGTGTTAAGGCTCAGCAGAATGGTGGGGGCAGAAGATGAATTGGAGTGTATTAGTTATCTCTTGCTGCATAACACGTTATCACAAATTGATCAACTTAAAACAATGCACATTTGTTACCTCATAGTTTCCATGGATCAGGAGTCTAGGCATAGGCTGGCTGGGTTTTCTGTCCAGGATCTCACCAAGCTGCAATCAGGTGTCAGCTAGGGCTTTGCTTGTTGGCAGAGTTACATTCCTTGCTATTTTAGATGTGAGACTCAGCTCCTAGAGGTTTTCCACTGTTCCCTACCATGTTGCCTTCTCCACAACATGGACTTTGCTCCTTCTAGGGCAGCAGAAGATTCTGGCCTTGAATCTCTGACTTCAGGAAAGGCCCAGTGCTTGTTTTCCAGACTCCTCATGTTGGGCCAGACCCACCCTGAACAATCTCATCTTTTAATTAATTCAAAATCAAATGATTAGTGACCCAATCACAGGAGTGAAATCGCAACATATTCACAGTCCTACCTGCACTCAGAGGAAGGGACCATGAGGGTGTGTGCACCAGCGCATAGAATTTTGCAAGGCCATACTGGAAATCTGCCTAGGACGAAGAAGAATTGAAGGTTTGGAAAACGCAGATTTAATAAACTGATGATACCTAATGGCACAACTGCTATTTGTTATACATCTGCTCCATCCTATTCAGGATGGAATAGCACCTTAACACTCCTTCTTGCTGATCCCTAGAACAACCCTATGGGGCAGGTCCTGTTATTAATCCCATTTTACAGATGAGGACATTGGGATTCAGAGGATTTAATGACTTCCCAAGGTGAGGCTACTATAAGAGCACTAGGGTTCAAATTACAGCCATCCTCTACCAAAGTTCCCCTGTATTGTATTCCCTTATTGAAGACCATTATTATAAGTATTAAACGAAGTAAGTCTGTGGCCAGGGCTCTCTAGGAATACAGTCACTCCCTACAGGTGACATATAAGATCCTCCAAGTTCAAACATTAGCCTCAACTTTGCTCCACTCTCCTTCTTTGGTCCCCTCTTCATCCTTCATGACTGTACCTCTTGGTTCTCCAACTCCTCCAACAGATGAACATATAAGAAGTGGGGAGGGGAAGAGAAGAGAGAGAAAAAAACCACAAGAGACTATTAATGATAGAAGACAAACTGAGGGTTGATAAAGGGAGGTAGGTGGGGGATGGGCTACATGGGGGATGGGTATTCAGGAGGGCACTTGTGATAAACACTAGGTGTTGTATGTAGGGGATGAATCACTGAATTCTACTCTTGAAACCAATATTGGCACTGTGTGTTAATTAACTAAAATTTAAATTAAAACAAAACACACAAAACTAAACCTCTCTTCCTAGGGTGGGGGAAGATGGCAGGGGCTGGGTATTGTTTAGTGGGTACAGAGTTTCAGTATGGAAAGATAAAAGAGTCCTAGAGATGGATGGATGCAACAATGTGAATACACTTAATGCACTTCACTGTACACTTAAAAATGGTTAAAATGATAAATTTCATGTTATATATATTTTATCACTGTTTATAAATGAATTAATGAGTGAATGAAGAAAGAAGAAAGCAAGAAAGCAAGAAAGCAAGCAAGAAAGAAACTTTCATCCTTGCCTTCTATACCCTTTCTCAACCAGCCACTTCCTATCTTGTGACATCGCTTACCACTTGCTCACAGTGACCCTCTTGTCCCTGGCTTCACCTCTGAACTTACGAGCCTCCAAGCCTTTTCTTCTGCTCTTCCAACCACCCTGAAGCCAGACACATTCTACTCTAATGACTAATGTATCTCTTTAAGGCTTAGTCTAAGACATCTATTCCATGACAACCTCCTAAACTGTCCCACCTTGAAAAGTGACCTTTCCTTACTTAGAATTGCCTTAGCCTTCATGCAGAGCACTATTTACACTATTGCACATTTGCTTCTGTTTCATCAGGGATCGACTAGTTCCACACATATCTGTATGTACCAGAGAACAGTACAGTAAGAGTGTAAGCTTGCTGAGGGCAAGGATTTATTCCTGAATAATCCACCAATACCTACTCATTGAGTGGTTTGCATATGGCTCTTTCTACGGAAACCCCAAAATATAGCCATAGTCTCAGCACTCAAAGAACTTTTTAATAAAATTATTGTGGTAAAATATATAAAACAAAATTTACCACTTTAGTCATTTTTAAGTGTATAGTTCTGTGACATTAAGTAATTCACCACCATCCATCTTCAGAACTTATTCATCTTCTCAAACTGAAACTCTATACCTATCAATTAATAATCCTGCATCCCTTCTTCCTCATTCTATTTACTGGGTCTGTGAATTTGACTACTCTACCTTATATAAGTGGAATCATACAATACATGTCCTTTTGTGATCAGCTTATTTCATTTAGCATAATGTACTCAAGTTTCATCCATGTTGTAGCATGTGTCAGAATTTCCTTTCTTTTAAAGGACAAATAATATTCCACTGTATGGAAATACATTTCATTTTCTATTCATCCACGAGTGGACATTGGGCTGTTTCTACTTTTTCCTGTTGTGAATGATGCTGCTGTGAATATGTACAAATATCTGTTAGATTTTTTTCCTTTCATTTCTTAGAAGTGGAATATCTGGGGTGCCTGGGTGTCTTAGTTGGTTAAGTATCCAACTCTTGATCTCAAGGTCATGAGTTCAAGGCTGTGTTGGGCTCTGCACTGGGTGTGAAGCCTACTTAAAAAACAGTGGGTTTTTATGTCATCACTCTTTTTTTTTATTTTTTTAACGTTTATTTATTTTTGAGGCAGAGAGAGAGCATGAACGGGGGAGGGTCAGAGAGAGAGGGAGACACAGAATCTGAAACAGACTCCAGGCTCTGAGCAGTCAGCACAGAGCCCGACGCAGGGCTCAAACTCATGGACTGCGAGATCGTGACCTGAGCTGAAGTCAGATGCTTAACCAACTGAGCCACCCAGGTGCCCCTCATCACTCTTTTTTAATATCAAAAGCTGGTGAGAAATATATACATATATTTAATAATATATATTATAAATTATAATGTATAATTATATATACATATACATATATATATATACACACACACATACATATATATCCATTTTAAGTGGAATAGTGGAATTGCTGGATCATATGTTAATACTGTGATTAATTTTTTGAGGTCAAGAATCCTCTATGTACCCAAGGAGACAGAAGCAGCATGTGTGAAACCATTCAAGACTAATTAGCAGAAACAGCTTTCTAATTGGGCCCAGAACGTGGTAGTTGTGTAAACCCTGACTCTACCACCAGGAGTGACAGTGAGCAATACCTTAAACTTCATGAACCCATCAATACAGTGCAATCTATGTAAAATATTCTTTTTCCTATTCCAAGATTACTATTGCCCTCACATTGAAGCATCTCTAAAATTAGTATGGGTGGTATTTAGTGGTGTACCATATTTAAAAATTTAGCACTTTGTCCTTAGTGAGACATGAAAAAACAATCATTCTTACAAATGATGGATCCTCAGGCTCCAAATACAGCACCAAGTAGATGAAAACAGATAGTAGAGTAGGCACTCATAACTTTCATTTTCCTTCATTAGGTTGTGCAGTAATGACTATACACATGTAATCGAAGGTCAAGAAAAGAGAGACCATGAAGGCTTTGACCCACTAGGGAAGGTTTCTTAGAAGAGAACGGATTTGAACTGAACCATTAAGGATGGATAAACTAAGAATAAAGGGGAAAGCATTTTATAGAGGAAAGCCTGGTAAATCAAAAGCAAAGACATAGAAATGATTAAATCCTAATTAAGAGTGGGTAGGAAGAAGGAATATTTTCATGGGGGTCGGCTTAATCAAATTCCTTTTTTTATAATATATTTTTTAATTTTTTTAATGTTGTTATTATTTTAATTTTTGAGAGAAAGAGAGACAGAGTGCAAGTGGGGGAGGGGCAGAGGCAGAGGGAGACACAGAATCCAAAGCAGGCTCCAGGCTCTGAGCTGTCAGCACAAAGCCTGACATGGGGCTGGAACCCAGGAATGGTGAAATCATGACCTGAGCTGAAGTTGGATGCTTAACCAACTGAGCCACCCAGGCGCCCCAAAGGTTCAAATTTCTGAAGTGAAATAAGTCAGACAGAGACAGATAAATAATGTATGATCTTTCTTATGTGCGGAATCTAAAAAAAAAAGATGAAAATGAGCTCACAGATACTGAGACTAGATTGGTGATTTCCAGAGGTGACAGTTAGAGGTGCATGAAATGGATGAAGGGGATCAAAAGGTACAAACTTCCAGTTACAAAATATAGGGCACCTAGGTGGCTCAGTCGGTTGAGTGTCCAACTCTTGATTTTGGCTCAGGTCACAATCCCAAGGTCATGAGATCAAACCCCACCTCAGACTCTGAACTGGGTGTGGGGCCTGCTTGGGATTCTCCCTTTCTTTCCCTCTGTCCCTCTCCCCCGTTGCTCTCTCTCTCTTTCTAAAATAAAAAGGAAAATAAATAAATAAATAAATAAATAAATAAATAAATAAATAAATAAATTCACAGAGATGTTATGTATAAAATGGTAACTATAGGGGAGTCTGGATGGCTCAGTCGGTTAAGTGTCTGAGTCTCCTCAGCTCAGGTCGCAATCTCCCCATCATGAAATTGAGTCCCATGTTGGGCTCCTTGCTGAGCGTAGGGCCGGCTTGGCATCCTCTCTCCCACTCTCTCTCTCTCTGCCTCTCCCCATTCTCTCTGTCTCTCTTTCAAAATAAATAAATAAACATTTAAAATTGTTAACTATAGTTAATAATACTGTACTCCACATCTGAAAGTTGCTAAGAGAGTAAACTTAAAAGTTCTTACCACAAGAAAAATAAATGTGTAACTATGTATGGTAGCAGATGTTAACTAGACTTTCATGGTGATCATTTCACACTAAAACAAAATTTCTGAAAAAAGACCTCCTCAGAAATCAGCAGTAAATAAACAAACAGTTCAATTAGAAAATAGCAAGGACTTGAACAGACATTTTACCAAAGAAGATATATGGATGACAAATAAGCACATTAAAAGTTATTCAACATTATTCATCATTACAGAAATGCAAATTAAAACCAAATTAAAACCACAAGTATTTGACATAATACTACACATTAATTAGAACAGCTAAAATTTAAAAAATAATGAAAATACCAAATGCTGTCAAGAAGGTGGATCTCTCAGACATTTCTGGTGGAAATGTACAATAGTGAAGCATCTCTGGAAACAGCTTTGCAGTTTCCTATAAAATGAAACATACGCTCACCATAGGAGCAGCAAATACCCTCACCAGTATTTATCCCAGAAAAATTAAAACATCTCCACACACAAACATGCACAAATGTTCACATCAACTTTGTGATAACCAAATCTGGAACAACCTAAAAGTCCTTGGAAGTATGAATGGCTAAAGTACATCTGTACAATGTAACAATATTTGGCAATAAAAAGGAATGCATAATTCATACACACAACAGCTTGAATCAATCACATAGGCTTTATGCTGAATGATAAAGACCAATATTGGAATATTATATTACATACTACATGATTCCATTTATATCACTTTAAGGAGATGACAAAAGTATAGAGATAAGAAAAAATAGTGGTTTCTAGGGAACAAGGATAGGGAGGGTATGAAGGTGATGTGACTATAGAGAGTTAGGGTGAAAGAGTTACTTTGTGGGGCTAAAACAGTTCAGAATGTGCTTATGGTAGTGATTACACAAATCTATACATGAGATAAAAATGGATAGAATTATACACACACACACACGAACATACATAAATGAATACAGGTAAAAACTGGTGACATCTGCTGAAGATCTGTACGCTAGTTAACTGTATAATGTCAATTTCTTGGTTTTGTTATAAACCATATTTATACAAGATGTTCCTATTGGGGGAAGATAAGAGAAGGGTAGTAGGCAACTTCCTTTGGGGCTATAATTATTTCAAAATAAAACTTACTTTTTTTAAGAGTTTATTTCTAAATAATCTCTACATTCAATATGGAGCTCGAACTCACAACCCCGAGATCAAGAGTCACATCTTCTACTGCCTGAGCAAGCCAGGCACCCCAAAATAAAATTTTCTGAAAGAAAATATAGAAGTTAATTGCTAGATAATTAAGAATCTATTTAGTATACCAATAGCCTTTGAGTCAAGGACTACCTCATGAAAAAGTGATATCTTCTCTGAGATTTCAGAGAAAAGCTTACTCTTCATAAGCCTCATCAACTTGTATTAAAGCAATGCCTTCTCTGAGCTGGTCCAAAGTCTTCCTACCTACCAATCCTAGTAGGAATTTTCTACCTACCACTCCTAGTATTGGTAGGAGTCATTGACAATAGGCCTTGAGAGGCTAGAAGAAAAGAAAGGCAGGACCTGGAGATGTGTAGGTGGGGATGTGGCTGTGTATGTGCATGTGTAAGTGTGTGTTCATGCATGAATATGTGGGAGCTACTGGGGAGGGAGTTGCTGAGAAAGAGGTTATCAGTTACTTATTTTCCTCAGAGTTGGCTCTAGGTAGGTAATGGTTGGACTGATCCAAGATTCTAAGTTCAGTTCCTTGGGACTAACTTAGTTGTGTTCCAAAGATACGAATGTTCTCTTATCCCACTAGACCCAAAGAAGCCTTGGAATAGAATTAAAGTGGATCCATAGTAGTCTTTTGTTAACCCACATTATAGGTGTGTGATCTACTATCATAGGGGAACATTTCTGATGAGATGGGAAAATTGGACTTCCAAGTCACATAGGACTAGACTTGAATTCTGGCCTTAAAGCTCACTAGCTGTGGGACCAGAAGCACTTGATTTAACTTCTATGGCCCAGAGCATTATACTAGTTAAAATAAGTTCATATTTTTAAGAGCACTTTCCATGTGTTAGGCACTATGTAAAACATTCACCTACCTCATAGCTTTCTTGAATAATTTAAATGAGGTTACAAATCTTAAATTGCCTGGCAGAATATACATATCAAGAAAGCAGTTGAGGAGTGCCTAGGTGGCTCAGTCGGTTAAATGTCAGATTCTTGATGTCAGCTCAGGTGATGATCTCATGGTTCATGAGATGGAGCCCCACATCAAGCTCCACTCTAGGATTCTCTCTCTCCCTCTCTCTCATTGCCCCTCCCCTGCTTGCACTCTCTCTCTCTTTCAAAATAAACCTTTTTCAAAGAAAGCAATTGATAAACGTTGTATTTAAATATTATCACTCTTATTATAGTAACCAAGATGAAAATGGAAGCACACTTCTGAAATGACACAATCTCTGAAAATAACACCAAATGCTGGTTTTCATATGGTGAAACAAGTCCAACTAACAATGATAGTCTATAAGTGTGCTCTGCACTGGACATTAGTCATGACCCCTGAAAATTTCAGCACAAAGAATCCATGCATTTGCTGGCACGTGTCTTGAAGTTGGATTTCTCCTTAAGATACTCAAAAGATTAAGTGGTTCCTTTAGTGTTAGCAACTTAGGAAACACAGAACTATTTCTTTTCATCTAACTATGCAATGATGTATCAGCCAAAGTAAATACAAAGACTATAGTTAAGTAAAAATGCAAGGAACATCAGTAAGATGTAGACTTGAAATAAGTTAAATTACTTAAGTAAGGATTTGGCTGAATTGTGGAGTAAAGTGCCAAAAAAGATCTGATGCTGATGCATGATCTATGGCATAGGAGAAGGGCTGATTTGAAAGAATTTTGTAACATATGCCTGTTAAGTTAGGATTTTAATCCTCTTTAGCAGGCCTGGTAAGTATAAATCCAGGGTATACAGACTTCTACTTGCTAATGTTTTTACCTTGCTTTTAGCCTGGGGGGAATCTCCCTTCAAACACTGAGGGTGGTGATGTGTCAGTGAACATGATGGTTATGGTGACGGCAGTGGTGATGGTGATGATAATAGTGATAGTGATGGTGGTGACAGTGATGATGGTGATGGTGGTGGTGGTCGTGGTTATGATAGTTCTGGTAGTAGTGGTGGTGGTGGTGGTGTGTGTGTGTTAGTTATAACCAGAACCTTAGATTGAGACAAATGACAAGCTTAACTCTCATTAACATGACCCCAATAAACAACTACAAGAGTAAAATAACAACTTAAACATACAAAATTCAGAGATATCCAAGAAGGTCTTCTCCTTCAAATATTCTATCCTTTCTTCTACCTCTTTCATCTTCTTCCCTCGAGTTCAATGAAATCTTTGGATTTCCAAGTTTAATTTTGCATTATAGTTTTTATAAAGCCCAACATATGTTTTCAAAGGCCATTTTCAGCCACTTTGACTTGGGCTTATTTCTCCATCTGGAGGGAAATAAGATAAATGCATAATTACATAAGGACCCCCATTTTCCACTTTGCCCCATGTCACTTTACTCTGTGGAGGCACAGACATGGTTTTTTGGGAGAACATTTAAAATCAAACACATCTGTTTGAATTCATCTTGCACATAGAGGTTGCAAGCCCCAAGTAATGGAAAAACTAATTCTTTTGTGGTTTTCAAAGGAAGTAAAATGACCCAAATCCCTTATATTTCTTAATCCCTAGTGGGACCACTAGGTTGTCGATGTTCCATGAGCATCTTTTCCAAATCAGTTACTTCCATAATTTTGTCTCTTTATCTTCTTCCTCAGCTTTTCCTACAGCATAGTTGTCAGTTTTCAAATGTCTGGATACACCTTAAATCTCCGATCCCTACTAAATCTATTGGCAAGTACATGCTTCCCAATTTGTTTTTTAAGTTACATTTTAGACCACCTTAGGCCTAAAGAGAAAACACCTAGAAAGCAGGCAAACCTTAGAAATTCACTGAGAGTGAAAGAAAGAAAGAAAGAAAGAGAAAGAAAGAAAGAAAGAAAGAGAAATTCAGTGAGAGGCTTAAAACATAATTAAAATGAGCTTTATTCCTGAGTTGAGGTTTAGTTAACAAATGTTAATGCTCAAAAATATATATTCCAATGGTCTAAAGTACAAGTACACTGAGGTTTACATATCAAAAGCTTTAAGAAAAACGTTTAAGCTTTTCCTTCTCCACTTTTAGGAAAGACAGAACAAACAAACAAACAAACAAACAAAACAACAAAAAGCCCAGAGGAAAATTAGGTAATTATTGGGATTTTGTGAGAGGAATTAGCAAGAAAAAAAAAAAACCCTTTCCAGGAAACTTTCTAGTACCCATACATGATAAGTCCAATTTCTTGTATCTTCTACTGTTCTATTCAAAGGGCTTTATAAAGAGAGCTGCTGCTCGGAACAGGAATCACCAAGGAATCACAGCAATCTTCCAACATGGCAACAAAAGTGTATTGCTATGTAGCAGATCAAGCTTCATTGATTGATTTAATATATGACTTTTGAATGGCTACAATGTTTCGGGCCAAGGGCTAGTGCTCAGGATAGAGACGTGCTTTTCTTTGTGGGGCTGGTTCTGCATACTGCTAGGCTGTCTGCTGTGAGGTCTAGTTCTAAGGTGACTACTGACAGCTCTATTTTGGTAGAGCTCAGGATGTTTTAAGCTGAAATCATTACTTCCTAAAATACAACTCTTCTTTTGTCTTGCAAGTAACAAAGTTGTATTTAAAGTAGATTAAGAAAAATGGGTTACCATAAGGATACAGAGGGAACCTTGTAGAACCTAAGGACAAGAAGAGGAGTCAAGCCTCATAAGGGACAAGAACAAGGAAATGGAAAGCACATAAAATCAGGGCAGTCCATCTGCACTTTTCCATTGTTCTCTCTGGCAACCCTTGTTCTCTTGTCCCTGATTCTTCTTTTAATTCCTCTGTCTCTCCCTTTCTCTTTCTCTCTCTCTGTTTTCTCTCTTCCATTTTCCTGTTTCTCCATTCAAAGGAATGACTGCTTCTCCAGTCCCAAAATTTTATGTTCTCCCAGTTCAAGTTCCAACTGAGACAATTGAGTAACTCCAGTTGCAATTCTAAATTTTTTAGGAGAGAAAAATTTTATTGATACACTTCATCTATAAAAACTAATTGTTTTACTCTATAAAATATTACAAAACAGTACCTATCATATAGAATTACTATGAGAACTAAATGAGATGTTGCATATAAGAAATTAGTCACAGTCTAAGCACAGAATATCCTGTAATAAAATGCTATTTATTACTGTTATTCTAAGATTATTTTGAATCAATTGTTTGGCAGTTGCTTGAACACATTTTCTCAAGGAAACATTGTATATGATTGTTGGATTCCCAGTTATATCCAGTCAAAGCTTTAAAACTCAGAGGCCCCCAGGTCCCACCAGCCCATTAAAAATGATGCTTCATTACATCAATATTTTATCTACCTCAATGTCCCATTTGTGTAACTGCATAACGTTGTAGTTCCAACATATTCTCTTTAAATTCTTCTCTAGTTTATTTTTCTAGAAGATTCCAGATATCTCACCAACATCCCTCTCCTGCTTGTCTAGTCAAGTTCCTGATTTGATGGCTACAAACTATAAATATATTTGTGTCCATAAGAAAGAAATTTGTCATCACACCACCAAGGGCACATACCCTCATGAATAACACTTCTGCCTTATCAAGGATGACATGTGTCTATGTCCCCACATTACCAATGTTCATTCCATTCCAGATTCAAAATGGCTCTGGTATCCCCTTGGTGCTTACTGCTTCAGAGCCACATGAATTTTCAGATAGATGATTGATAGATAGATAGATAGATAGATAGATGTAGATAGATAGAATAGAATGATTATGGTATAGCTTTAGAATTATATTGTCCAGTTAGACTCCTTTCCATCACAGACTAGCTGTGTGACTGTTGGTAAGTTACTCAAAGAGTTGAGCTTCAGTGTCTTCTGCAAAATAATAATATATCATCACCATAGAGATGTGGTGAAGATTAAATAAGATAATATATTTAAAGCCTTGGAGATTTTTAGCTTCTAGAAATGACAAAATAGTTTATATTAGACTAACTTTCCTGCCAGTATTACTTATAAATTTGGAACAAAAGATAGAATACAACCATTTGCAGGCACTAGAAGGCTAACAAAATAGGCAGAAACTGAAGATTCAACTCTTGGGGGAAAAAACATATGAGGTGAGATCCACACTTATCCAAATTTTTTCCCTTTGAGAACTCCTTCACAGTCTACATGGGGAGTAGAAATCAAGCAAAAACCACAGTTTTATTAGTATAAAAAGCCAGAGATCATAGTTCGAAACTGCCACAGTGGCTAGAAATTAAGGTAGAAAAAAATCCCACAAAGGAACGAATCACATGGGGGACTAGTTACCTGTCAGAATAAGATTCTAAATGTTTACAGGAATATAATCCAAACTAAAATTTCTATACCATATCATCCAGAGTGCCCAACATACAATAAAAATTACTAGACATTGAAAGAAATAGAAAATATAACCCATAGTCAAAACAAAAAGCAGTTAACAAAGCACATCCACAATTGACCTAAAGTTAGCAAATAATAGATACGTTAAGAAATTTGCAAAAAAAAGATGAATACACAGATGAACCGTTAAAGGATTTTGGGAGAGAAATAGAAATTCTAAAATAATCAATCAGCCAATCTTCCCAGAATAGAAAATTAAATATCTGAAAAATTTAAGAAATGTTCACAATGCAGACTATTTCAAGATCAATGACTTTGAAGACAAGTCATTTCAATAAATATTATCCAAACTGAAGAACTAGAAAATGTGATAAAACAAAACAAAACACTGAAAAGAGCCAAAATGACATGTGAGATAGTATCAAGAAATCTAACCTAGGCATAATTGGAGCCTCAGAAGGAGAAGAAAAAGAAAATGAGACAGAAAATATATTTGAAAAATGTTGGACAAATATTTTCCAAATTTGATTAAGAACATCAGCTCCCATGGGGCGCCTGGGTGGCGCAGTCGGTTAAGCGTCCGACTTCAGCCAGGTCACGATCTCGCGGTCCGTGAGTTCGAGCCCCGCGTCAGGCTCTGGGCTGATGGCTCAGAGCCTGGAGCCTGTTTCCCATTCTGTGTCTCCCTCTCTCTCTGCCCCTACCCCGTTCATGCTCTGTCTCTCTCTGTCCCAAAAATAAATAAGAACGTTAAAAAAAAAATTAAAAAAAAAAAAAGAACATCAGCTCCCATGAAAAGATGAGCAAAGCCCACTTACAGTCGGATAAATACAAACAAAACCACACCTGAGCATTTCATTGTCAAATTGTTAAAAACTAATGATAAAGAAAAAAAATCAGAAGACAGAGAAAAAAGACATATTAACATAGCTAACTTCTCATCAGAAATATTGGAGGCCAACAGAAAGTTGAATGATATCTTTAAAGTGCTGAAAGAAAAATGTAAATTCAAATATCTATGCCCACGAAAACATTTTTAAACATGAAAGCAAAATAAAGACATTTTCAGGTTTAAAAAGCTGAATTTTTTTCCCAGCAGTACAAGAATATAGAAAATACTTCAGTTTATTTAACTGAAGAGAAATGACACAAGATACAAATATGTATCTATAGGAAGGAATAAGAACATTTGAAATCATAAATATGTGAGTGAATATGAAAGACTGTCTTTTAAACTTTCTAAGTTGTAACTGATTAAAGAAAAAATAATGTATTATGGGGTTTATAATATATATGGCAGTAAAATATATGACAATAATAGCACAAAGAGATTAAGTGAAATTATTGTTACTATTCTTACTTTATACTTGAAGTATTATATATTATTTGAAACTAGACAGAAAAGTTAAAGATCTACATTATAATCCATAAATCACCAAAAATATAAAGAGCTACAAAGCTAATAAAGGAGATCAAACAAAATACTAAAAAATACTCAACTCAAAAGGGGAAAATAGAGGAACAAAAAAGAACACGAGTGATAAGCAGAAAACAAATAGCAAAGTGCTGGAATTAAATGCAAACATATCAATAATATTACTAAATATAAATGTTCTATGCATCCCAATTAAAAAGCACAGATTGTCACACTGGAGAAGAAGCAAGTACAAAGTACATGCTCTTTATAAGGGTTATATCTAAATACAAGGACACGTTTGAAAGTAAAATGAAAGGAAAAGATACATTAAGCAAATAGTACACATAAGAAAACTAGTGTGATTATATTAATACCAGCCATTTTAGATATCAAGACAAGAAGCAGTGCCAGAAATATAAAGGAGCATTTTATCATAATAAAAGGGTTTATTCATCAAGACAAAAAAATCCAACTGAGCATCTAATAATAGATCCTCAACATACTTGAAGCAAAAATATAGAAGTAAAAAGAGAAATATTGGACATTTTAACTCCACTGTCTAGGCAATTTACAGAACAAGTTAGACAAAAATGTGAGTAGGGATATAGAAGACTTTAATAAAACTATTAGTCACCCTCACTTAATTGTAGTGTTTTATATAAAATGCTACATCCAACAATACACATTTTTAAAAATGCAAATGAAACATTCACCTAAATAGGCCATATGTCATAAAACAAGTTGCAATAAATTTTAAAAGATTGAAATCATAGAGACTTAAGTTAGAAATTAATAACATTTTGATAGCTAGAAAAATCCCCAAATATTTATAAGGTAACCAACAGTACTTCTAAATAATCCATACATCAAAAAAAGAAATCACAAGGAAATTAGGAAACATATTAAGTTGAATGATAATAAAAACACAAGATATCAACATTTGTGTCAAGTAGATGACTCCAATTCACCAGTTCCTCATCTCCTGTAGAGGGCACTGTGGCTGCTTCCCCAACATCTACTACCATTCTCTTAGAAAATACTTGATTTTCCTGTTACCTCACCTCATGCAACCAAGGGTTTTGTATAAAACTGGCTCCCATGAGAGTCCAGGGATGGGGCATAAAGTTTAGAATAAATTAATCAACACTTTCCCATCTTTGGTCAGGATAATAGTTTAGACAAGTGCATTTGCCTCAATGTGGGGTCACAAGTAACAATAAATTCAAATTAAAATGACTTAAACAATAAGGAAACTTGTGACATCTCACACCAATAGGTCTAGCTGTAAGTCAATTCCACAGTTGGTTAATTCTGCAACTCAATAGTACTGTCAAGGACTCAATTGTCTTTCAACTTTCAGTTTTGTCATCTTCATTCTTATCAAATTGTGGTTTATCATATGCAGGCAAAACAACTTTCAAAAGAAAGAAAAGAATCATTTCTTTCTTGTGAGTCTCCTTTAAGAGTTGAAGAAATCTTTCCTAGCAACCCATCTGTAGATTTCTACTTATTCTGAATTGACCAGAATTACATCAAAGCCCATCCCTAAACCATGACTTGGACCAATGTTGGTTTTCCCCATATAGCTAGGGCATAGCTCCGTACAAGGACAGAGAATGTGGGAAAACTGAGCCAGATCAGTCTTTTAGTGAGGAAGAAGAGGAGTACCAACTTTTGGGTGGAAACCAATAACTGTTACTATATATGATACCATTAAATATTGTGCCAGGCTGAAACAGCTTAGAAATGTTACCTTTATTTTATTGGGTGGTGTGTCATAGGGCTTTAAAAAGTTGATGTGTGCATTAAGAAAGAGTTTTTATTAGGTGGGTGTTTGGGGTGGAGAGAGAGGCATCCAGGCTAGGGAACAGTGTGTGTAAATCAACAGAGATTTCAAATAGAAAAACATGTTCAGGGAATTTCAAGTACTATAATTTAGCATGCCCACAGTAAAGAATGCAAGCAGAGAGCAGAAGTATATAAGGCCAGATAGGTAGGCAGGGGCTAGATCATGAAAGGCTCTTAACGCTCTGCTAAGGAGTTTGAACTTTATCCTATGGCAATGAGAGTGCCATGTTGGATGGGTACCTCAGAAAAATCACATTGGTAGTCATGTGGAAGAGGAATGAGTCTGAAGGATGGGTGATCATTGATGAATCCCTCCCAATAGACCAGGAAGGACAGGGGGGATGAAGTATGGGGTGAAGTGGAGTGGACAACTGTATCTAGTAGGGAGAGTCAACAGAACTTAATGGCCAATGAAGTTAGAATGGCCTAGAGCTGCCTGACATGGAAAGCAGAGGTTTCACAGAAAAAGAGGTGAAATTTTATTTTAACTCTATTTTTATTCTAATAAGATGCATTAAGAGCTTTGGTTTAAGTTTGTGCTCCAGTAAAAGGTTACATCATGACTGGTAGAATTCTCTTAACATCATGGGATTTGGGACAAAACTCTTAACAATATTGTGAAGTATAACTTTCAATATCTTTAATGTCCTCTTTCTATTTTGTGGCATTCTCAGGAATAACCTATGTAACCAGCCAATTACTATTTCTTGAGCATTTATTCAAAATGTCATCTTAAAAAACAGTATTTATCTTACAATACCAATGTCTTAAGTTGGGAGGTACGATACAGTATCTGCAAAGATGATGACGCAAAATTCCTCCTACCTATGATTTTACATTCTATTTCTCCTGTCAAGAGGTGGAGTTTATTTCCTGTCCTCTGGCATTATAACTTGGCATGACCAATAAAATGCAGTAGGAATGGTGTGTGAGTTCTGAAGACTAGAGGCCTTGCTCTCTTGGTGTTCTGAGATATTGTGTGTTAAAAAGTATGACAAATCTACTGGAAAGACCACATAGAAAGACAAAGGCTCATCCAACCCCCAAGCTGTTCTAGCTGTCTCACTAGATATGTTAGCCCTGGAAGTCAGACAAACTTGGATCATTCAACCCAGTCAATCCTCCAGATGACTGCTACTAATGAATAACCCCAGGTGAGACCAGCAGAAGTACTATCCAGCAGAGCCAGGACCATATTACAGAATTGTAGGTATATAAATATTATTTTAAGCTATTAAATTTTGGGGTGGTCTATTATGCAGTGATAAATAACTGATAAAGGAAGTAAATAAAATTAATTTTAAATGTAGCTAAGATTTTAAGGACTAAGTACAAATCTAGTCAGTTTTCTTTCCTAAAGAGAATCAAAAAGAGGACTATATGTATACAAATGAATGAACCCATTAGCCAGCAATAATCTATTAATTGCCAAGTATAGGATGGTTACTACATAGACACAAAAAATAGAAGACATAGAACTTGCAACTTAGTAAAGGAAACCAAATTCATACAAGAAGACAACACACAATATAATAATTTGTGATGGTGAAATCTAGGCATTGAGGCAAGTCAATGTGGTATATAACTCAGGAAGGTACCCCATGGTGTTTCAACTAGGTAATCCGGGAAGACACAAGCCTATTAGAGACTTGATGGATGAGACTTGAGGGTCTATTTATTTAAACCACGCAAAAGTCAGATATGGACTGTGCCATCCTTTGTAAATGAAACTGTGGTGGATACTGATTCCCACAGAAATGACTAAGATAAATGGTTTGGAAGGTTTTTGTCATTTTTTCCTGGAAAGTTTCTTCCTCTACATATGAGTTTATCAAAAGTTAATGATTCTTATAAAGAAGTTTAAGCTTGAAGAAAGTAAGTGCATAAGTAACCTGTAGCTAGACTCATAGTTCCAGAGAATGAGCCAAGGACCATGAACAAATATATCTCATTGAACAGAGCCTCTTCCTGATTTCAAAACATAAAGCTACAATTATTAAAGTGAAAAAGACAGAAATTGAGACAGTATAAAATTAATGTAAGGATTCAGATGGATCAATAAAACAGAATAGAAAGTCAAGAAATAAACTCTTATATTTTGGGACAAAGTTGCCAAAGTAATTCAATGATGAAAGGATACTTTTTCAACAAATATTGCTGGTACAATTAGATATGCATATATCGAAAGAAAGAAAGAAAGAAAGAAAGAGAAAGAAAGAACGAAAGAAAGAAAACCCTTATCTCATACCATACACAAAAATCAACTCAAAATGGATTATTGACCTAAATGTAAAAGTTAAAACTATAAAACTTCTAGAAAGAAACATAGGAGAAATTCTTTGTGACCTGGAGTTAGGCAAAGACTACTTAGATATGACACCAAAAGTCCAATCACAATATTTTCATATATCAGACTTTGTAAAAATTAATAACTTTTACCTTTCAAAAGGTACCATTAAGAATAAAGAAGATATGGGGCGCCTGGGTGGCTCAGTCAGTTAAGTGTCTGACTTGGCTCAGGTCATGATCTCACAGTTCATGGGTTCGAGCCCTGTGTCAGGCTCTGTGCTGACAGCATAGATCCTGGAGCCTGCTATGAGCTCTATGTCTCCCTCTCTCTCTCCTCCCCTCTGCAGCTCATGCTCTGTCTCTCTCAGAAATAAGTAAACATTAAAAAAATAAATAAAATAAAAAATAAAGAAGAGATTTATATGTGAATATTACTCAGCCTTCAAAAAGAATAAAATCTTGCCATTTGCAACAACATGGATGGAGCTAGAGTGTATTATGCTAAGTAAAACAAGTCAGAGAAAGACAAATACCATATGATTTCACTCATATGTAGAATTTAAGAAACAAAACAGATGAACATACGGGAAGAAGAAATAAATAGAGAGTGAGGCAAACCATAAGAGACTCTTAACTATAGAGAACAAACTGAAGGTTGATGGAGGGGAGGTGGGCAGGGAGATGAGCTAAATGGGTGATGGATATTAAGGAGTGCACTTGTTATGATGAGTACTGGGTGTTATATATAAGTGATGAACCACTAAATTCTACTTCTGAAACCAATGTTACACTATATGTTAACTAACTAGAATTTAAATAAAAACTTGGAACAAAAACAAACAAAAAGATGCTGTTAAGAAGATGAAAATATAAGCCACAGACTGGGAGAAAAGAATTGCAAACATATACATAATAAACGACGTCTATCTAGAATAAATAAAGAACACTTACAACTCAATAACAAGAATACAAACAACTCAATTTTAAAATGGGTAAAATATTTCAGTAGATATTTTACCAAAGAAGAAATACAAGTAGCTAATAAACCCATGAAAAGACCTGCAAGCCCACTAAAATGACTATAACTTTAAAAGAAGAGCCAATTCCATGGATCCATACTACAACTTAGATGAATCTCAAAAACTTAGGCTAAGTGAAAAAAAATCCAGACAGTGTGATGCTCTTTATATGAAATGTCTAAAAATGGTGAATCTATAGAGTCAGAAAGACTACCAGTCATCTAGGGCTGGGGTGAGAGCAAGCACTGACTGTAGATGGGCACATGGGGACTTTTGGGAGTGAAGAAAACATTCCAAAACTGGATTATAGCAACAGCTGCACAACTTCATAACTACAAAAGCAAAACAAAACATTTAATTGTACACTTGCAAAAGGTGAATTTTAAGGTAGGTAAATTGTAACTTAATAATGCCCTTTTAAAAAAAAGATAAAAATGATGATAAAGAGGGGAAAAAAAAGAAACTTTCTAAGTAACAGATACATGAAATTTCATGAGCTAGCCCATGTAAAAAGTGAACTGTGGACGTTTATGCCAGGTGTGAACATAGCGGCAATAATGATGATATGGGGTGCTGTGATTGAAGAAATCAAGTTTTTAAATGTATCAAATTAAGGTAAATTTAGCAACCAGAAGAATTTAGGTTAAAATTTTAACAGCTGTTAAATCTTAAAGAGTTTTTAAAAAATATCCCTATCATGCAACTACTGTCATCTTAAATGGTTTTAACTTCATCTTGACTTCTCAGCTTTCAGAGAGTATAAAAGAAGTGAGAGCCAACCAGGTCTGTTTTATTGCTTTAAGGTTTTAGAGTTCCTCAGCCATCATCAGAAACATTTTACAAACAGATGGTTTGAAATATGTCACTTTTTCCTCCTCTTTGCATTTATTTCCATTTTCCAGATTTCTAAGTTACTAGTGTATTTGGTGTTTTTTTTTTTTTATGTTTGTTAGTCATTTTTATTTCTTGCTCAGCTAGTCTGGGATCCAGTCTAATTGCAGAGGAACCTCATGAAGCTTTCTTGGGATGGTGGTCATTCGGGAAAGCAGGAGAAAGTAGTCCAGGGCAGGGAAAAGGAGGGAAGCTGACAGGGAGATTCCCAAACCCAATTCCCAGCCCTTTTTCTGGGGTCTGGCCACTGTCTTTCCCTTGGAAATTTATTTTTGTCTCCAGAATTTCCTCCTCAATCCTTCTACTTGAGACACTCAATGATAACTGACAGAGGAACTTCAGTTGAATCCTTCACCTTCTCACAAATGGAACAAGCATCTAAGTACAAGGAAAATAAATTGTTAGTGCCTATATATCACTTTTAAAATAAAATAACAAACTGCATGCTTCCAACTATATGACATTCTGGAAAAGGCAAAACTATGGAGACAGTAAAAAGATCAGTGGTGTCTAGGGTTGGGGGATGGTGGGATGAATAGGTGGAGCAGAGGATTTTCAGGGCAGTGAAACTACTCTGTATGATATTATAATGAAGGATACATGTTATGATACATTTGTCCAAATCCATAGAATATACAAATGCTAACAATGAACTCTAATGTGAACTATGGTCTTTGAGTGATCACGATGTGTCAATGTAGGTTCAATGATTTTATCAAATGTACCACATGGTAGGGGATGTTCATAGTGGGGAATGCTGTATATAGGCAGGGCAAGGGGAATATAGGAAATTTCTGTGTTTTCTTCTGAATTTTGTTATAAGAAAAACTGAGAAAAACTGCCCTAAAACTATTCTTAACTCCTCTAAAAAATAAAGCACATTAACAACTTTTTTAATAAAGGAAAAGAGCAGAATTGATAAGTGGACTAAATACCAAAATCCTGGTGTTATCATTTTGCTCCTAAATGGCAGTCACCAGAATTGTGAGGTCATTCTCTTTAAATTTTTTTTAATGTTTTTTATTTATTTTTGGGAGAGAGAGAGAGAGAGAGAGCAAATGGGAGAGGGGCAGAGAGAGAGAGGGAGACAAGTATTCGAAGCAGGCTCCAGGCTCCAAGCTGTCAGCACAGAGCCTGACGTGGGGCCCAAACCCACAAGCCATGAGATCACAACCTGAGCTGAAACTGGACGCTCAACCTACTGAGCCACCCAGGCGCCCCATATGAGGTCATTCTCTTGATCTCATCTGAAAAGCAGGTGCTCAAAGATGGTGGCCATTGTTGCTATTATTTGGGATTAGTCTTCACTGACTTCTTTGCCTATTGCATACAACATCAGCCTACTCCACAGATGCACTGGGCCACCTCAAGCCTGCACATTATCTTTGGAATTCAAGAAGTATCTAGACCTATAAATAGCCCACCATTGATACATTTGTTTCCCAACACCTATGCCCAAAATTCCTCCTAGATCCTAAAATAGACCTTCTATTCTTCCTGCCAATGAGTTAGACTAGCAGAAGCAAAAAAAAGTACAGCCACTTTGGAACAATGGTGTTAAGACAGCTATTGATAAGAAAATGTGAAATTATTTTATTCTGCTTTCTTCTGCTTTATTTTGCTTTCTTGTTTGTGTGTGAAATACTATATGACTTATTTATTCTGCTTTATTCTGCTTTCTTGTTTGTGTGTGAAATACTATATGACAATATAAGTTCTGGAGAATTTAGATTTTTCTCTCCCTGCATTTTTATCAAGATTGCAAGCAGGTCACCAAGCCCACATGCTTCCTTGCCTGAGAGAGGTCCATATCACAAAGCTGAATGGGGTTTCCTGAAGACAACTTCTCTTCTTGCCTTTGTGTGAACCTACTCTGGATGGTCAATTCAAGAATTACAGGGGTGGCCTGTAATAAAAAAAAGGAAGAAACTAGAAGACCTGGTCCATGGGGTGTAGCATCTACCTAGCACCAACCAGCCAACTGGGGCTTGTCAGGACGCTCAGCTGTCCCTTCATCTAGCTGCTGGTTAATGGCTCATCTTTTACTGTAGAGAGGTCTTAATTAAAACAAGAGCTTAATTTCATGTAAGCCAACCAAACATATTTGTGAGCTGCATCCAGTCCCAAAGCCCAGTTTGTGACCCTTGGTCTAAATTCATTGAAGAGATTATGGACCATGTCCTGGAAGAGTAGGGGAGAGAGAGTCCCCAACACCAAAAAGGGACCAGGTTCTCCCCATGGCCATGTTTCAGGATGGTGGCAGGTCCTTCTGAGATGGCTGCATGATATACCTAAGGAGGACCCATGCTCTTGGTCCCTGGAGATATTCCCATGTTTTGATAGCAACAAGGGCCACTAGATTCCCAGGGCCAATGGCCCTCTGATGCTGACCAGAACAGTCTCTCTGCTACTTCGTGGCTATGTAAAATCCTATCATCTTTGCAAAATCTTTGGTGGTAGTCCCATTAATGACTGAGATGGGTTTTCCACCAGTTCAGCAGAATAAGGGCCTAAGGTCAAATTTAATTCAATTTGAAAGGAATGAATAAAAGTAACATTTTACTAGCTGCA
This sequence comes from Felis catus, assembly GCF_018350175.1. Classification (NCBI taxonomy): domain Eukaryota; kingdom Metazoa; phylum Chordata; class Mammalia; order Carnivora; family Felidae; genus Felis; species Felis catus. The sequence goes on along the minus strand of NC_058372.1, from coordinate 27,122,403 downwards.
TTTATATTGTTAGTTCATACTTGATACACAAAAATAAAGCTCCCAATAGACATTCCTGATCTTGTATCCCTTTATACCTGTGATCTGAACCCACTCTCATCTCAACTCCCTAGAAGTGGGGCAGGGCGGCCTAAGGGGCTGGGAGGGTAGAACAATAGCTTTTTCATTCATTATACTGTAATTATGTCTTTTTGAAGCTGATATCTTAATTTCTTTTCCAAGTCACCACAATATGTTCCCAGTCATTGCTGGAACTGGGGAGTAAAGGTCATCTTTTATTACAAAGTATATTAGTGTATAGCTATAACAAAAGTATATTTGTTTATAATATACTAGTATATTATGTGTTATACAGCTATAACAAAAATACCACAGACTAGGTGGCAGAAACAGCAGAAATTTATTGTCTCACAGTTCTAGAGGCTAGAAATTTGAGATCAAGGTGTGGGCAGGGTTGGTTTCTACTGAGGACTCTCCTTGGCTTATCGGTGAACATCTTCTCCTTTGTGTCTTTGCTCTGTATGTATCTGTGCCTTAACCTCCTTATCTTATAAAGACAATAGTCATATTGGATTCAGGTCCCTCTTTGTAACTTAATTACCACTTTAAGGATCCTATCTCAAACACAGTCACATCTGAGTTACTGGGGGTTGGGAGACTTCAACAAATGGAAGGTGGGGGATGAGGGACACCATTTAGCCCATATTACAAAGAGAGGAGTCATGTTATCCAAGATCTTGAAAGTCTGTCACTTCACCTAAATACAGATCTAATCATATCAAAACCCACACTAGCTAAGTATTTCAAAGTTTTAGGCTCCTGAACTTGCTCCCCAGACTTCTGCACCATGGAGGGGCCTCTTCAAAACTTATGGCATATTCAAAACAAAACTCATTCTAGTTTTCCCAGTGCGTTTTTTATAGTTCTAAGGCTGATCTTATCAAAGGGCTTTGTCAGCATAAAGCCTCCTGGATTTACATACAGGACTCTTGAGAAAGCCACATGGTGTCAAAGAGAAGCTGGACTGTAGCCTCCTCTTTTGGTAACCAGATTGATATATAATACCCTTTATAGTCTTGTTTTTCAGCTTAAATTGTATATTCCCCAAGTCCCTGGCTGAATAAATAAATTGAATTAGATGTGGGGGTGTTTGATTTTGAATAATGCTGGCTCTTGTCTGTGAAATTCTAGATGGCTTTGTCTGGGACCTAGACCCCTTGTTCTTGCTCAGCAATAATGGTTTGATTCTCACATTAAAATTATTAGTTTGATAAAGGGCCAAAAAGTGAAGACTCAAGAATCTGAAATGACCCAATTTTCTAAACAAGGCCCAGGCAAAGCCAACTGTCTGTGGGAGATGGGAAAGGGCAGTCTGTGGCTTCTATTTTTGTGGTCTCCCCAAGGAACAAACATTTCTTTCATGTATACTTTGATGTGAAAATAAAAGTGTACTTATATATCACTGATACTTTAGCATGAACATTTTGTAGGGAACCTCTGCCCAGGTATTCCCAAACTTTGATTCTGTTACAAGTCAAGGATAAAATGACCAACACAGTCAAGGAATCCTGGGAAGGAACTCAGCCTTTCTCCCATGATCTGCATATTAAGCCCACCACATCAGCCCAGAGGATAAGCCCTTTTGCAGCAAAGTCTCACCAAACATAGAACTCCTTAGACCATCCTTATACCACCAGAAGCCATTGTGAGAGCAGAGCCTGAGACAGAATCTCCAGGAAACAAGAAGGATGTCTTTCCTGTGAACTGAAGGCCTGAGGCTCTTCTGGGTCCCTACTAATACATTTATGTGAATTAAGGTGGGGTCTTGAGGAAGGGACAGAAAATATGCTCAGGCGAAGGGCCAAGATTGAGTGAGTGACTTTTGTTTGCAGGTTGAACAATGCTTTGTGAGGGCAATGTGGACAACAACAAAAACATCTGTGTCTCCTGGCCTATTCACCTGGGCCCTGGCTCTAATCTTTATCAGACAGCCTCATTTTGAGAGGAGGGACAGAAGCAACAGAGTACAGGGTAAGTGGGCAAAGAATGAAGTGAGGAAGCCTTGAGCTTCCCACCTCCTCAGAGCCTTCTAGCCAGGTGTCATTTTCCTTTCATGTTCCTTCCTTCCTTGGATTAGCCACAGCCCCTGCCCACAGGCAACTTCAGAATCCTATAGACCTGAACTCAAATCCTAACTCTACCATTTACTAGTTGTGCCATCTTGGACAGCATGCAATATATTCACTTTCTTCATCCTTAAAACTGGACTCATCAAAACTTCCTCCCAGTATTATTGTGTAGATTACATAAAACACTAAAAGAGACCAGGTCCTGGAGTTCTTTTTTTGTCTTTAATTATTTTTATTTTTTATTTAAACTCAAGTTAGTTAACATATAGTGTAGTCTTGGTTTCAATAGTAAAACCCAGTGATTTATCATTTACATAGGACACCAAGTGCTCATCCTGAAAAATGCCCTCCTTAATGCTCATCCTCCATTTAACCCATCCCCCCACACACCTCTCCACTAGAAACCCTTAGTTTGTTCTCTGTATTTAAGAGTCTCTTATGGTTTTCCTCCCTCTGTTTTTATATTACTATTCCTTTGCTTCCCCTTTGTTCATCTGTTGTTTCTTAAATTCCATATGTGAGTGAAATCATATGATATTTGTCTTTCTCTGACTGACTTATTTCACTTAGCATAATATCTTCTCCTTCCATTCACATTGTTGTAAAAGACAAGATTTCATTCTTTTTTATTACAGAGTGTTATTCCATTGTATATATAAACCACATCTTTATCCATTCATCAGTCAATGGACATTTGGGTTCTTTCCATAATTTGGTGATTGTTGATAGCACTGCTATAAACATTGGGGTGCATGTGCCCTTTCAAATCAGCATTTCTGTGTTCTTTGGATAAACATCTAGTAGTGCAATTGGTGAGTAGTAGGGTGGTTCTATTTAATTTTTTGAGGAAACTTCACATTGTTTTCCAGAGTGGCTGCACCAGTTTGCATTCCCACCAACAGTGCAAAGGGTTTCACTTTCTCTGCATCTTTGCCAATATCTATTGTTTCCTGAGTTGTTAATTTTAGCCATTTTGAGACATGTGAGGTGGTATCTCATTGTGGTTTTGATTCGTATATCCCTGATGATGAGTGATGTTGAACATCTTTTTATATGTCTGTTAGCCATCTTGTCTTGTTTGGAAAAGAGTCTGTTCATGTCTTCTGCCCATTTCCTCACTCAATTATCTGTTTCTTGGGTGTTGAGTTTGGTAAGTTCTTTATAGATTTTGGATACTAACCCTGTATCTGATATGTCATTTGAAAATATCTTCTCCCATTCCATTGGTTGCCTTTCAGTTTTGTTGATTGTATCCTTCACTGTGCAGAAGATTTTATCTTAATGAGGTCCCAATAGTTCATTTTTGCTTTTATTTCCCTTTCCTTCCAAAACATGTCAAGTAAGAAGTTGAGGCAGACAACATAAAAGAGGTTGCTGCCTGTTTTCTCCTGTAGAATTTTGATGGTTTCCTGTCTCACATTTAGGTCTTTCATCTATTGTGAATTTATTTTTGTGTATGGTATAAGAAAGTAGTCTAGTTTTATTCTTCTGCATATTGCTGTCCAGTTTTCCAACACCATTTACTGAAGAGACTCTCTTTTTACCATTCAATACTCTTTCCTGCTTTGTTGAAGATTAGTTGGCCATATATCTGTGGATCCATTTCTAGGTTCTCTATTCTGTTCCGTTGATCTATATGTCTGTTTTGTGCCAGTACCATACTGTCTTGATGATTAACAGCTTTGCAATACAGCTTGAAGTCCGGAATTGTGATGCCTCTAACTTTGGTTTTCTTTACCAACGTTACTTTGGCATTTGGGGTCTTTTCCTGTTCCATACAAGTCTTAGAATTGCTTGTTCTAGCTATGTGAAGAATGTTGGTTTTATTTTTTAAAGTTTTTTAATGTTTATTTATTTTTGAGAGAAAGAGATGGAACTCAAGTAGGAGAGGGGCAAGGAGAGAGAGGGAGACACAAAATCTGAAGCAGGCTCCAGGTTCCCAGCTGTCAGCATAGAGTCTTATGTGGGGCTTGGACCCACAAACTGTGAAATCATGACCTGACCTGAAGTCAGACACTTAACTGGCTGAGCCACCCAGACACCCCAATGCTGGTGTTATTTTGATAGAGATTGCATTGAATGTGTAGATTGCTTTGGGTAGTATTGACATTTTAACAATATTTGTCTTCTAATCCATAAGCTTGGAATGTTTTTTCCATTTCTTTATGTCTTCTTTCTTTTACCTCTTTGGTTAGGTTTATTCCAGGGTATCTTATGGTTTTTTGTGCGATTGTAAATGGGATTGGTTCCTTGATTTCTCTTTCTGCTGCTTCTTTATTGGTGTATAGAAATGCAACCTATTTCTGTACATTTATTTTGTATCCTGTGACTTTGCTGAATTAATGTATCAGCTCTAACAGGTTTTTTTGGTGGAATCTTTTGAGTTTTCCATGTACAGTATCACGTTGTCTGTGAAGAGTGAAAGTTTGACTTCTTCCTGGCCTATTTGGATGCTTTTATTTCTCTTTCTTGTCTGATTGCTGAGACTAAGACTTTCAGTACTATGTTGGACAACAATCGTGAGAGTGGACAACCCTGTCATTTTCCTGATCTCAGGGAGAAAGCTCACAGTCTTTCCCAATTAAGAATGATATGAGCTGTGGGCCTTTCAAATATGGCTTTTATGATGTTGAAGTATGTTCCTTCTATTCTTACTTTCTTGAGAGTTTTGGTCAAGAAAGGATGCTGTATTTTGTCAAATGCTTTTTCTGCATCTCTTGAAAGGATCACATGATTCCTATCCTTTCTTTTGTTAATGTGGCGTATCATATTGATTGATTTGCAAATATTGAACCAGTCCTGCAGCCAATGAATAAATCCCACTTGATCCTGGTGAATTCTTTGATGTACTGTTGAATTCGATTTGCCAGTATCTTGTTGAGAATTTCTGCATCCAGTTTCATTAGGGATATTGGCCTGTAATTCTCCTTTTTAGTAGAGTCTTTGTCTGGTTTTGGGAATCAAGGTAATGCTGGATTCATAGAATGAGCTTGGAAGCTTTCCTTCCATTTCTATTTTTGGAACAGTTTAAGGAGATTAGGTATTAACTCTTCTTTAAATATCCGGTAGAATTCCCGTAGGAAGCCATCTGGCCCAGAACTGTTATTTCTTGGGAGATATTTGATAACCAATTCAATTTTTTTGCTGATTATGCGCCTGAACAAATTTACTATTTCTTCCTGTTTGAGTTTTGGTAATGTGTGAGTATCCAGGAATTTGTCCATTTCTTCCCAATTGTCCAGTTAGTTGGCATATACTTTTTCATAGCATTCTCATAATTCTTTGTATTTCTGTGGTGTTGGTTGTGATCTCTCCTCTTCCATTCATGATTTTATTTATTTAGGTCCACTGTCTTTTCTTTTTAAGAAGTCTGGATAGGGGTTTATCAGTTTATTCTTTTAAAACAACAGCTCTTAGTTTCATTGATCTACTGGGGGTTTTGGGGAGGGATTCTATATCATTTATTTCTGCTCTAATCTTTATTATTTCTCTTCTGCTGACTTTGGGCTTTATTTGCTACTCTTTTTCTAGCTCCATTAGGTGTAAAGTTAGGTTGTGTATTTGGGACCTTTCTTACTTCTTGACATAGGCCTGAATTGCAATATATTTCTCTCTTAGGACAGCTTTTGCTGCATCCCAAAGTGTTTGGACTGTCGTGTTTTCATTTTTATTTGCTTCCATGTGTATTTTAATTTCTTCTTTAATTTCCTGGTTAACCTATTCATTCTTTAGTAGGATTTCTTTAACCTCCATGTATTTGAGGGCTTTCCAATTTTTTTTTGTGGTTGATTTCAAATTTCATAGCATTGTGATCTGAAAATATGCATGGTATGATCTCAATCTTTTTGTACCTGTTGAGGGCTGATTTGTGACCCAATATGTGATCTATTCTGGAGAATATTCCATATGCACTCGAAAAGAATGTGTATTCTGATGCTTCAGGATGAAATGTTCTGAATATATCTATTAAGTCCATCTGGTCTAATGTTTCATTCAGAACCTCTGTTTCCTTGTTGATTTTCTGCTTAGATGATTTGTCCATTGTTGTAAGTGGAGTATTTATTTATTTGTTTATTTAATGTTTATTTTTTGAGAGAGAGAGCAATAATGATGTAGGAAGGGGCAGAGACAGAGGGAGACACAGAACCTGAAGAAGACTCCAGGCTCTGAGCTGTCAGCACAGAGCCCAAAACAGGGCTCAAACCCATGCACCATGAGATCATGACCTGAGTTGAAGTCGGACACTTAACTGACGGAGCCACCCAGGCACCTCGCTGTAAGTGGAGTTTTAAAGTCTCCTAAAATTATGGTATTATTATCAATAACTTTGCTTATGTTTGTGATTAATTGATTTATATATTTGGGTGCCTCCAAGTTAGAGCAAAAATATTTACAATTATTAGCTCTTCTTGTTGGATAGACCCTTTAATTATGATACGGTACCCTTCTTCAGCTCTTGTTACAGTCTTTGTTCTAAAATCTAGTTTGTCTGATATAAGTATGGCTACTCTGGCTTCCTTTTGATGTCCAATAGCTTAATGAATCTCTTGTAAGCAGCATATATATAGGTCACTTTTTTTATCCAGTCTGATACCCTATGTCTTGATTGGGGCATTTAGTACATTTACATTCAGAGTGATTATTGAAAGATATGAATTTATTACCACAGTGTTATCTGTTGATTTTGTGTTTCTGCTGATGTTCTCTGGTCCTTTGTAATCTTTGCTGCTTTCCACTCACAGAGTTCTCCTTAGATTTCTTGCAGGGCTGGTTTAGTGGTCACAACCTCCTTTAGTTTTTATTTGTCTGGGAAAGTGTTTATCTCTCCTTCTATTCTGAATGACAGCCTTGCTGGATAAAGGATTCTTGGCTGCATATTTTTCTTATTCAGCACATTGAATATTTCCTGCCACTCCTTTCTGGCCTGCCAAGTTTCAGGGGACAGGTCTGCTACTAACTTTATGTGTCTACTCTTGTAAGTTAAGAACCTTTTGTCCATAGCTGCTTTCAGAATTCTCTCTTTATCTTTGTATTTTGCCACTTTCACTATGATATGCCATGGTGTTGACCTGTTTTTGTTGATTTTGAAGGCAGTTCTCTGTGTCTCTTGGACTTGGATGCCTGTTTCCTTCCCCAGATTAGGGAAGTTCTCAGCTATAATTTGTTCAAATAAATCTTCTGCCACTTTTTCTTGCTTTTCTTATTCTGAGACTCCTATGATACAGAGATTGCTTTGTGTCATGGAATCATTTCTAATTCTCTACTCATGATCTAGTAACTTCCTTTCCCTCATTCATTCAGTTTTATTACTTCCCATAATTTAATCTATTTCACCTATTCTCTCTGCTTCTTCAGCACTTGCTGTCACTGTATCTAGTTTATCTTGCATCTCAACTATAGCATTTTTATACTCATCTTGACTAGTTCTTAGGTCTTTGGTCTCTGAAGCAAGGGTTTCTCTGGTGTCTTCTTCTGTGTTTTTTTCAAGCCCAGATATTAGTCTTATGACTGTTATTTCTTGTTCCAATATATTTTTTATATCTGTTTTGAGCAAGTCTCTGGCTGTGATTTCTTCTTGACCTTTCTTTTGGGCATAATTCCTCCATGTTGTCATTTTGGCTAAGTTGTTATCTTTTGCATGTTTTAAAAGCTTGTTATGTGTCTTGCAGTTGCAAGTACTGCTATATTAAAAAGGGATCATACACTATCCAGGGCCTGGCACTCGATGAAGTGTTTCTGGTGTATGTTGTGTGCACTCTGATGTTGAATTTTGGCTGCTCTATCCCACTAGTCAGTCCTCTGTAGAGCTTCTCCTTGCTTGCAGGGGCAGAATTTTTAGAACCTTAACTAGGTGTGCTTTGATTTGTTTGTTGAAGTAACTCTGGAAAAAAAGAAAAAGGGGGACTCTTGATCCCAAAAAAAGAGAATAAGGAAATGGGAAAAAATAAAACCAAACATAGAATCCAAAGTCTATAAGGCTAATTCCAAGGAAACATAAAAAAAGAAAAAAAAAGAAAAGAAAAGAAAAGAAAGAAGAAAAGAGGCAAGAAGGAAACAGAAAAGAATAAAAAAACTGATAAAAAAAAGATAAAAAGAAATGACAAAATAATCAGAAACTGTGAGCCTGATTCCAAAAGAAAAAAAGAAGAGGGAGGGGGGTAAAGGGGGGAAAAACGAGAACTTTCAGTTGGTGCCTAGTTGTCTGTTGTGCTGGCCTACAGGAGAGGCTGTCTGCCTTGGGTCAGACTCAGTCTTGCCCCAGTAAATAAGCAGTTGCCAAGCACAGAGGGACAGGGTCACATGTAAGCAGGTCTCACCACGAAGTCCCACCATGTTGGTGTTGGGCAGAAAATGGTGTCACCACAATCTCCCCTTCCTGGACCAGGGATCTCAACCCATGCTGTTCAGGAAGCCCTCACAGAACAGCAAGGGCAGTTAGCTTGCCCTGCTCCAAAACTCTCCTGTGCCTTCTCCTTGGCGCATGGCTGGGATTCAAACCCCAAAGTCTTAAAGGATGTAGCACAGTGCAGATCTCCTCTCCTCTTCCAGAGTAGATGCTTTCCACCCTGCTGATGAAAGGTCTTTGGCACCTGTAGGGACTTTTGTCCTTGTGGAGGCAATAAACCCTCTTCCTAAAGTACTCCAGGAAAGGGACTGTTTTCTCCCAGTGTACCTCTGAGATTGCTACACCATGTTATGCCCTCTGGGGCCAGCTACCTCCTCCCCAAGAGCACACAACCTGGCTCCACTCCAGAGAAAGTCATGCACTTTCAAAACCTCAGAGTTTCAGCTCCAAAGGCTGTTTGCAAAAAAGAACTGGCACAGTCCAAACTTCTTATTCCCAGGACATGGTACAGAGAGGTTTTTCTTCTTGTGCTAACTCTAAGCCACACCTTCACAACTTCTCTCTTTCTCTCCCTTTTGTCTCTCCACAGAAAGTGTTATCTCCCCCAATTCACATCCATGCACCTTGCTCCTGCAAAGTTGTCTCCCTCCAACTGTGGAGATACTTCTGCTCTGGAATTCTTATAATTGTACTTTCTGAGGCTGCAGGTACAGCTCCTCATTTGAAGAGAAAGATAAGCTCATTGGAAAACTAAAGCAAATGCCTTGAATAGCAAACTCATCTTGTCTCTCCTGGAAGAGCTTCAAGAACCTGGCCCACCTGAGGGCACTGCCCTAATGGCCATGCCTCATCACAGAGTGCCCAGAGACCCTCTTGCCTCTTTCCCACTGCCTCTTGAGAAATCTCATGTGGCCACTGACCTCTGTCTGAGTATAAGAGACACAAATGAGGAGCACTTTTGCAAAAGAGAGGGAGGAACTTGTTCCTACACCATGCTGGTATCCCAGAGATGAGCATGGGGGTTCTAAATGTGGTGGCCCTAGAATTGGAGATTCTTAATTTTTTTGGAGGGGGCGGGGAAGTCAGCCAAAACAATAGAACCCTAACTTGTTCTACAAATGAAGGTCAAGTTTCCCAAGGTGATATTCTGGGAACTGAAGTGATTCAGAGCAAGTCTCCCCAAAATGTGCTACTTTGGCTTGTGGACTATTCTGAGGTAAAAGCAGTCAAGAACCTCTGGGTTCAAGAAAACCTTTTATTCCTTCCTTAATTGCATAGAGAAATCTAATTGCGGTTCTTTCCAAGAATTAAAGTTATTACCAGAGGTAAATTTTATCAGGCTGACCCATTTGTATGGCAGGGCAAACATCTAATTATCAAACATCTGCTCTCCTTATTGTCCTGTGAATTATCCTCCTCCCCTCTAAAATCCCTGTACACTATCTGATTCCTTAGCTCAGGATCGCAAATATATCTCATTTTACCTTTCTGTTTTGGAACTTCTCATATATGTGGGGTTCCTTTACATTAAAAAAAAGCTAAATTTGATTTTCTCCTATTGATATCTTAAGTCAATTTAATTCTTAGATCAACCAGAAGAGCCTTTGCAATGTAGAGAAAAATTTGTTCTTGCCAACAGAACCCTAGGAAAAGAGCTTAAACTTAAATTGGTTCTCATGTCCCAGTCTGTGAGCTCCCTCAAGAGAGAGATTATGGGATACTAATGTTTGTAGCTATAGAATCTAGCCATGTCTGGCACATAGTAACACAGTATTGGTGACAGACAAAATAAAAATGTTTGTTGAATCAATGCAACAATAGATACAAACATATATAAGTCTCAGATTATTGGATTTCATTTATCTCAGTAATTTTAACAACCCTGATAGGTTTTCGCAGGTTGGTTAACACCAAAGCCTTGATTTTCTCATTAAATGGGGCTAAAACATGCCTAAATTTTAAGACTGACTTCAGAATTCAATCCACAAGAATTGTGTTTTTCTAATTAAGGACTCACCCCATTTGTGGGTCACAAAATCAAATTAGTGGGCTGTGACTAGCATTATTTTATAGCAATATAGAGGTAAAAAAATAAATGGACATAACAGAAAATATGATTGAGAATATCATAGTAGGTCATAAGGAGGTAAAGAAAGTATTATTTTGTGCAACTTTTATGTCAGTTATGCATATGAGTGAAAACTAATTTGGAATATAAAGTATATTTCCTAATGTACATTATGGTAAAAGATGTTTAAAAGTCACTGTACCAGAGTAGGCTCATCAGGCGGCTCTGAGAGAAGAGGGAATATGTGGCACACATTAGTTTGTGCAGTCCAGTTTTGCGCTGGGTGTAGCAGTGCAGTTTTCCCCAGGTCTGTAAAGTGGCTATGGTTGTGTTGCAGAACCCTCTGGGATGCTTTATTTTATCACATTGCAAAGGTTTTGCCTAGAGAACAAATTTCTAAATGAAAAGTCCAGACTCAGGCAAGTCTGACATTTATTATTTTAAGGGAAAGAAATCACAATTAGGACTAAATTGATCCCTTCTCAAGGGACACATAAACACATGCTCCAGAACCTTTTAGAAGGAATTGAAAGGCAGGGTCTGTAGTTCCCATGTGAAGTCTTGGACCCAAAGACTTTATTTTAGGAGGAGAAAAGCTGAGGCTTGGAATTATAGAATCATGAACGCTTGGAGTAAGAAAGTACCTTAAAAGTCAACTGACCAGCCATATATGAGACCTCTTCGCCAGGTCACTTTCGGAGAAAGGGAATCTTCCTTCCTCTACGGAAAGCCCATTCCATTCCGACCAACTCTAATTGTTCAAATGTTATCCCTTTTTTTTTTCCATCTTAGTATTTTATTATTTATTTGTGTATTTATTTATTTAGTTTCTTATTTACTTCTTTATTCAAGTATAATTAACATACAGTGTTATATTACTTTCAGGTGTACAATAGAACCCAACAATTGCATACATTACTCAGTGCACACCAGGATAACTATACTCTTTTTTGTTGTTTTGTTTGTGTTTTTTTATGTGTGTGCATTTTTATTTTTTCTTCCAAGTTTTTATGTAAATTCCAGATAATTAACATACAGTGCAATATTAGTTTCAGATGTAGAATTTAGTGATTCAACACTTACATATAACACCCAGTACTCATCACAAGTGTTCTCTTTAATATCCATCACCTACTTAACACCCCTCTGGTAACCATCAGTTTGCTCTCTATAGTTAAGAGTCTGTTTTTTGGGCACCTGTCTGGCTCAGTGGATAGAGCATGTAACTATTGATCTTGGGGTTGTGGGTTTGGGCCCCATGTTGTGTGTAGAGATTACTTAAAAATAAAATCTTTTAGGGGTGCCTGGGTGGCTCAGTCAGTTAAGCATCCAACTTCAGCTCAGGTCATGATCTCACAGTTTGTGAGTTCGAGCTCTGTCAGCACAGAGCCTGAAGCCTCCTTCAGATTCTGTGTTTCCCTCTCTCTCTGCCCCTCCCCAGCTCGTGCTATGTCTCTCTGTGTCTCAAAAATAAAGGTTTGTTAAACAAAATTTTAATAAATAAGTAAAATCATTTTTAAAAAGTCTGTTTCTTAGTTTTCCTCTCTTTTTACTCCCCTGTGTTTGTTTTGTTTCTTAAGTTCCACATATGAGTGAAATCATATGGTATTTGTCTTTCTTTGATGCGATAAGTGTACTCTTAATCCCCTTTACCTATTTCCCCCATCCCTCCATCCACATTCTCTCTGGCAACCACTAGTTTGTTCTCTATATTTTAGAGTCTGGTTTGTCTCTTTTTTTCTTTGTTTTTTAAACTCACATAAGAGTGAAATCATACGATGTTTGTCTTTCTCTGACTGACTTATTTCACTTAGAATTATACCCTGTAGGTCCATCCATGTTGTTGCAGGTGGCAAGATCTCGTCCTTTTTTATGGCTGAGTAATATTCCACTGTGTGTGTGTGTTTGTGTGTGTGTGTGTGTGTGCTACATACATGCCATATATATATATATATATATGTATATATATATATATATATATATATGCTACATCTTTATTCATTCTTCTGTGGATGGAACTGGGGTTGTTTCTGTATCTTGGTTATTATAAATAATGCTGCAATAAACATAGGAGTGTATATACCCTTTCAAATTAGTGTTTTGTTTTCTTTGAGTAAATACCTAGTAGTAGAATGGCTAGATCATATGGTAATTTTATGTTTAATTTTTGAGGAAACTCCATACTGTTTTCCACAGTGGCTTCACCAGCTTGCATTCCACCAACAGTGCACAAGGGTTCCTTTTTCTCTGCATCCTCACTGGCATTTGATATTTCTTGCGTTTTTTATTTTAGCCATTCTTACTGGTATAGAGTGATATCTCATTGTTATTTTGATTTGCATTTCTCTGATGATGAGCGATGTTAGGCATCTTTTCATGCTGCTCATCTGAATGTCTGTTGGCCATCTGTATGTCTTCTTTGGAAAAATGTCTATTCAGATCTTGTGCCCATTTTTTTAATTAAAAACTTTTTTATTTTATTTTATTTTTTAATATGAAGTTTATTGTCAAATTGGATTCCATACAACACCCTGTGCTCATCCCAACAGGTGACCTCCTCAATGTCCATCACCCACTTTCCTCTCCCTCTAACCCTCCATCAACCCTCAGTTCATTCTGAGTTTTTAAGAGTCTTTTATGGTTTGGCTCCCTCCTTCTCTAACTTGTTTTTTCCTTCCCCTCCCCCACGATCTTCTGTTAAGTTTCTCAGGATCCACATAAGAGTGAAAATGTATGGTATCTGTCTTTCTCTGTATGATTTATTTCACTTAGCATAACACTCTCCAGTTCCATCCACGTTGCTACAAAGGGCCATATTTCATTCTTTCTCATTGCCACGTAGTATTCCATTGTGTATATAAACCACATCTTCTTTATCCATTCATTTAAGCTCTTTCCATAATTTGGCTATTGTTGAAAGTGCTGTTATAACCTTGGGGTACAAGTGCACCTATGCATCAGCACTCCTGTATCCCTTGGATAAATTCCTAGCAGTGCTATTGCTGGATCATAGGGTAGATCTGTTTTTAAGTTTTTGAGGAACCTCCACACTGTTTTAAAGAGCGGCTGCACCAGTTTGCATTCCCACCAACAGTGTAAGAGGGTCCTCCTTTCTCCACATCCTCTACAGCATCTATAGCCTCCTGATTTGTTCATTTTAGCCACTCTGACTGGTGTGAGGTGGTATCTGAGTGTAGTTTTGATTTGTATTTCCCTGATGAGGAACAACATTGAGCATCTATTCTTGTGCCATCTGGATGTCTTCTTTAGAGAAGTGTCTATTCATATTTTCTGCCCATTTCTTCACTGGATTATTTGTTTTTCAGGTGTGGAGTTTAGTGAGCTCTTTATAGATTTTGGATACTAGCCCTTTGTCCGATATGCCATTTGCAAATATATTTTCCCATTCCGTTGGTTGCCTTTTAATTTTGTGGATTGTTTCCTTTGCAGTGAAGAAGCTTTTTATCTTTATGAGGTCCCAGTAGTTTATTTTGCTTTTAATTCCCTTGCCTTTGGAGATGTGTCAAGTAAGAAATTGCTGTGGCTGTGGTCAGAGAGGTTTTTTCCTGCTTTCTCCTCTAGGGTTTTGATGGTTTCCTGTCTCACATTCGGGTCCTTTATCCATTTTAGCTTATTTTTGTAAATGGTGTCAGAAAGTGGTCTAGTTTCATCCTTCTGCATGTTGCTGCCCAGTTCTCCCAGCACCATTTGTTAAAGAGACTGTCTTTTTTCCATTGGATATTCTTTCCTGCTTTGTCAAAGATGAGTTGAACATACATTTGTGGGTCTAATTCTGGGGTTTCTATTCTATTCCATTGGTCTATGTATCTGTTTTTGTGCCAATACCATGCTGTCTTGATGATTACAGCTTTGTAGTAGAGGCTAAAGTCTGGGGTTGTGATGTCTCCCGCTTTAGTCTTCTTCTTCAAAATTACTTTGGCTATTCGGGGCCTTTTGTGGTTCCATATGAATTTTAGGATTGCTTGTTCTAGCTTCGAAAAGAATGCTGGTGCAATTTTGATTGGGATTGCATTGAAGGTGTAGATAGCTTTAGGTAGCTTTGACATTTTGACAATATTTATTCTTCCAATCCATGAGCATGGAATGCTTTTCCATTTCTTTGTATCTTCTTCAATTTCCTTCATAAGCTTTCTAGAGCTTTCAGCATACAGATCTTTTATACCTTTGGTTAAGTTTATTCCTAGGTATTTTATGCTTCTTGGTGCAATTGTGAATGGGATCAGTTTCTTTATTTGTCTTTCTGTTGCTTCATTATTAGTGTAAAAGAATGCAACTGATTTCTGTACATTGATTTTATATCCTGAGACTTTGCTGAATTCATGTATCAGTTCTAGCAGACTTTTGGTGGAATCTATCAGATTTTCCATGTATAATATCATGTCATCTGCAAAAAGTGAAAGCTTGACTTCATCTTTGCCAATTTTGGTGTATTTGATTTCCTTTTGTCTGATTGCTGATGCAAGCACTTCCAACACTATGTTAAAAAACAGCGGTGAGAGTGGACATCCCTGTCATGTTCCTGATCTCAGGGGGAAAGCTCTCAGTTTTTCCTCATTGAGGATGGTATTAGCTGTCGGCTTTTCATAAATGGATTTTATGAGGTTTAAGTGTGTTCCTTCTATCCCAACTGTCTCAAGGGTTTTTATTAAGAAAGGATGCTGGATTTTGTCAAATGCTTTTTCTGCATCGATTGACAGGATCATATGGTTCTTATCTTTTCTTTTATTAATGTGATGTGTCACATGGATTAATTTGTGTATATTGAACCAGACTTGCAGCCCAGGAATGAATTCCACTTGATCATGATGAATAATTCTTTTTATATGCTGTTGAATTCAATTTGGTAGTATCTTATTGAGAACTTTTGCATCTGTATTCATCAGGGATATTGGCCTGTAGTTCTCTTTTTTTGCTGGGTCTTTGTCTGGTTTAGGAATCAAAGTAATGCTGACTTCATAGAATTAGTCTAGAAGTTTTCCTTCTCTTTCTATTTTTTGGAACAGGTATTATCTGCGTTAAATGTCTGGTAGATTTCCCCAGGGAAGCCATGTGCTCCTGGACTTTTATTTGTTAGGAGATTTTTGATAACTTATCAGTTTCTTTGCTGATTTTGGGTCCATTCAAGTTTTCTATTTCTTCCTGTTTGAGTTTTGGAAGTGTGTGTGTGCTTAAGAATTTGTCCATTTCTTCCAGGTTGTCCAGTTTGTTGGCATATAATTTTTCATAGTGTTCCCTGATAATTGCTGAGGGATTGGTTGTAATAATTCCATTTTCATTCATGATTTTATCTATTTGGGTCATCTCCCTTTTCTTTTTAAGGAGTCTGCCTAGAAGTTTATCAATTTTGTTTATTTTTTCAAAAAACAACTCTTGGTTTTGTTGATCTGCTCTACAGTTTGGTTTTTTTTTTTTTAGAATCTATATTGTTTTTTTCTACTCTGATCTTTACTATTTCTCTTCTTCTGCTGGGTTTGGGGTGTCTTTGCTGTTCTGCTTTTAGTTCCTTTAGGTGTCCTGTTAGATTTTGTATTTGGGATTTTTCTTGTTTCTTGAGATAGGCCTGGATTGGAATGTATTTTCCTCTCAGGACTGCCTTCACTGCATCCCAAAGCGTTTGGATTGTTGTATTTTCATCTTCATTTGTTTCCATATATTTTTTAATTTCTTCTCTAATTGCCTGGTTGGCCCATTCATTCTTTAGTACGGTGTTCTTTAACCTCCATGCCTTTGGGGGTTTCCCAGACTTTTTCCTGTGGTTGATTTCAAGTTTCATAGCATTGTGGTCTGAAAGTGTGCATGGTATGATATTAATTCTTTTATACTTATGAAGGACTGTTTTGTGACCCAGGATGTGATCTATCTTGGAGAATGTTCAATGTGCACTCAAGAAGAAAGTATATGCTGTTGCTTTTGGATGCAGAGTTCTAAATATATCTGTCAAGTGCATCTGATCCAATGTATCATTCAGGGCCTTTGTGTCTTTGTTGATCCTGTATCTAGATGATCTATCCATTGTTGTAAGTGGGGTATTAAAGTCCCCTGCAACTACCACATTCTTATCAATAAGGTTGCTTATGTTTGTGATTAATTGTTGTATATATTTGGGGGCTCCCGTATTCGGTGCATAGACATTTTTAATTGTTAGCTCTTCCTGATGGATAGACCCTGTAATTATTAGATGATGCCCTTCTTCATCTCTTGTTACAGCCTTTAATTTAAAGTCTAGTTTGATATAAGTATGGTTACTCCTGCTTTCTTTTGACTTCCAGTGGCATGATAAATAGATCTCCGTCCCCTCACTTTCAATCTGAAGGTGTCCTCAGGTCTAAAATGAGTCTCTTGTAGACAGCAAATAGATGGGTCTTATTTTTTTTTTATCCATTCTGATACCCTATATCTTTGGTTGGAGCATTTAGTCCATTTACATTCAGTGTTATTATTGAGAGATATGGATTTAGAGTCATTGTGATGTCTATAAGTTTCATGCTTGTTTTGGTGTCTCTGGTACTTTGTGGTCCTTGCAACATTTCACTCACAGAGTCCTCCTTAGGATCTCTTGTAGGGCTGGTTTAGTGGTGATGAATTCCTTCAGTTTTTGTTTGTTTGGGAAGACCTTTATCTCTCCTTCTATTCTAAATGACAGACTTGCTGGATGAAGGATTCTTGGCTGCATATTTTTTACTGTTCATCACATTGAAGATTTCCTGCCATTCCTTTCTGGCCTGCCAGGTTTCAGTAGAGAGATCTGTCACGAGTCTTACTGGTCTCCCTTTATATGTTACAGCACGTTTATCCCTAGCTGCTTTCAGAATTTTCTCTTTATCCTTGTATTTTGCCAGTTTCACTATGATATGTCCTGCAGAAGATTGATTCAAGTTACGTCTGAAGGGAGTTCTCTGTGCCTCTTGGATTTCAATGCCTTTTTCCTTCCCCAGATCAGGGAAGTTCTCAGCTATTATTTCTTCAAGTACACCTTCACACCTTTCCCTCTCTCTTCCTCCTCTGGGATACCAATTATGCATATATTATTTCTCTTTAGTGCATCACTTAGTTCTCTAATTTTCCCCTCATACTCCTGGATTTTTTTTTATCTCTCTTTTTCTCAGCTTTCTCTTTTTCCATAATTTTATCTTCTAATTCACCTATTCTCTTCTCTGCCTCTTCAACCATGGTATGGCCACCTCCATTTTACTTTGCACCTCATTTATAACATGTTTTAGCTACTCATGACTATTTCTTAGTCCCTTGATCTCTGTAGCAATAGATTATTTGCTGCCCTCTATGCTTTTTTGAAGTCCAGCGATTAATTTTATGACTATTATTCTAAATTCTTGTTGCGTTATATTGTTTAAATCATTTTTGATCAATTCGTCAGCTGTCGCTACTTCCTGGAGTTTCTTTTGAGGCGAATTCTCCCATTTCGTAATTTTGGGTAGTCCCTGCAGTGACTCCAAACTGCGGGCACTCCCCCTGTGCTGTCTGAGTAACTTGTGTTGGTGGGTGGGGCCACAGTCATACCCAATGTCTGCCCCCTGCCCATGGCTGGCGCCACAGTCAGACTGATGTGTACCTTATCTTCCCCTCCTCCAGGGGCAGGACTCACTGTGGAGTGGTGTGGCCCCTGTCTGGGCTATTTGCACATTGCCAGGCTTGTGGTGCTGCTTTGATGGGATGGCATATTAGTCAGGGTGGATCCACAAGGTGCACAGGGGTGGGAGGGACAGGCTTAGCTTGCTGTGCCATTGGTGGTCCCCTGAGTGAGGGGCCTGCAGCACCGGGAAGGAGGCCAACCCATCTGAGGGATGGATCCACAGAAGCACAGTGTTGGGCATTTGCACGGTGCAAGCAATTTTGGTGATGGTGACAGGTCACCAAATTCCCTTTGGGATTATGGCTGGGGAATGGGAGAGGGAGATGGTGCTTGCCAGTGCCTTTGTTCCCCTGCTGAGCTGAGTTCTGTCTCCTGGGGCTCAACCACTGTCCCTCCCAGTGTCCTCTCTCCCTCCCAGATCTCCAAGAGCAAAGCTGTTGACTTTTAACATTCCAGATGTTAAGTCCTGCTCGCTGTCAGAACTCATGGAGTCTGGACCCTCCGCTTTTGCAAGCCAGACTTTGGGAGCTCTGCCTTGCCTGGTGGGCTGCCCCTCCACTGCCCCAGCTCCCTCCCACCAGTCTGTGTAGCACACACTGCCTCTCCGCCCTTCCTACCCTCTTCCATGGGCCTACACTTCTATGCTTGGCTCCAGAGAGTCCGTTCTGCTAGTCTTCTGGTGGTTTTCTGGGTTATTTAGGCAGATATGGGTGGAATCTAAGCAATCAGCAGGATGAGGTGAGCCAAGCATCCTCCTGCGCCACCATCTCCCCCCCAATTAAGAAACTTTTTAATATTTATTCATTTTTGAGAGACAGAGAGAGACAGAGCATGAGCTGGGAAGAGGCAGAGAGAGGGAGACACAGAATCTGAAGCAGGCTCCAAGCTCTGAGCTGTCACCACAAAGCCCAATGCGGGGCTTGAACCCATGAACCGGGAGATCATGACTTGAGCTGAAGTTGGTTGCTTAACTGACTGAGCCACCCAGGTTCCCCTGACCACTTTTTAATCAGATTGTTTGTTTTGAGTTGTGAAATTTCTTTATGTTGATATTTGGGATATCAACCTCTTATTACATATATCATTTGCAAATATTCTCCCATTCAGTAGGTTGTCTTTTTATTTTGTTGATGGTTTCCTTCCTTGCACAAAAGGAATTTATTTTGGTATAGTCCTAATAGTTTAATTTTGTTTTTATTTCCCTTGCCAAAGGAGGCATATCTAGAAAAACATCTCTACAGCTGATGTCAAAGAGATTACTGCCTATGTTTTCTTCTAGGAATATTATGTTTTCAAGTCTCACATTTAGGTTTTTAATCCATTTAAATTTATCTATGTATATGGTATAAGAACATGGTCCTTTTTCATTGTTTTGTATGTAGCGAACCAGTTTTTCCAACACCATTTATGGAAAAGACTGTCTTTTTCCCATTCTTGCTTCCTTTGTCATAGATTGATTGACCATAAAAATGCAGGCTTATTTCTGGAATCTCTGTTTTGTTCCATTGATCCGTGTGTCTATTTTTGTGTCAGTACCATATTGTTTTGATTAATACAGATATGTAGTATATCTTGAAATCTGGTATTGTGATACCTCCAGTTTTGTCCTTTTTCAAGATTATTTTATCTATTTGGGGTCTTTTGTGGTTCAGTACAAATTTTAGTATTATTTGTTCTAGTTTTGTGAAAAAATGATGTTGGTATATTGATAAGTATTGCATTAAATCTGTAGATTTAATTTTAATGTACTACTTTGGGTAGTATAGACATTTTAATAATATTGCTTCTTCCAATTCATGAACATAAAATATCTTTCCATTTGTTTGTGTCATGTTTTACAGTTTTCAGAGCACTGGTCTTTCACCTCTCTGGTTAAGTTTATTCCTAAGTACTTTATTCCTTTTGAATCAATTGTAAATGGAGTTGTTTTCCTAATTTCTCTTTCTGCTACTTCATTAATAGTATTTAAACATGCAACATATGTATGTATATTAATTCTGTATCTTGTGACTCTACTGAATTCATTTATCAGTTCTAGTCATTTTTGGAGTCTTTAGGGTTTTCTATATAGAGTATCAAGCCATCTGAAAATAGTGAAAGTTTTACTTATTCTTTACAAATGGATGCCTTTTTCCTTACACTTGTTTTACAAATGGATTTCCTTTTCTTGTCTGATTGCTGTGGCTGGGACTTCTAGTACTCTGTTGAATAAAAGTGGGGAGGGTGCACATCTTTGTCTTGTGCCTGAGCTTAGAGGAAAGCTCTAAGTTTTTCACCAAATATTTTTCTCTCCAATACAAAACCACACTGCCACTTTTAATTACTGATCCCAAAAGCCAAAAGAGAAAAGAATTTTGCTCCCCTATGAAGTTCCTCAACTGATGAATTCTAAAAAAACTTATTGACTAAAAAAACTTGATAGCCAAGTAACCACTTGGGCAACTCTCTAAATTCTACCCAATTCAAATCATCTTGAGGGACTTGATTAGAATTCAAGTTCTCCTTTAGCCCAGATTATCTTTGTCATTGTTTTGATTTTACATAAAACAAAATGAATCACAGAGGCAAGCTATTTTATCAATGTAAGGAAACCTTTAAGAGGAGCTTTATCAGTATTATCAACATCCAGCTTCAGTCTCCCTTATGAAGAATTGAAATTCTGAGATCTGAGCAGAGAAGGGCTATAACAAGAGAACATAACTCCAGGTAGGGAGGGGAGCCAGCTGACTTGTGTCCTCTTCCCCTTGTGGGCTCCATATTTATTTCTTTTGTAGAAACTTCCTTTGGCCTCCAAACAGGCACCACTCCTCCATTACTTACTTACACATGCTCAAAACGTTTTTCCTTGGGAATTCTGAGCACAGCTGAAATGCACTGGAATTTACAGTCACCTTAACTGCACAAGAACAAAAGAGAAATAAACTTGAGGCATTGCTGTTGGCACCATGGAGTCTCAGAGTTCTCAGGCCTGCCTGAGACCCTTCCCTCCAAGATGAGAGCACATGCTCTAGCTTCTGCTGGAATCCTAAGTAAGGAAAACCTTTAAGATTCCGTCTTGAGTTCCAGGTTTTCCCATACTAGACCCTGACCCACTTCTCCTCCCTTTCTTCCTTGTTTGATTTACTCTTCAGTGAGCCTTAGCCAAGCAGGATCTGGGTCTTGTCACACTGATAATCTTGAGATCCCAGTATTGACCCGGCAACCCTATCTCTCCCTGTTAATCCCCCATAGAAAGCAGAAGACTGCTTTTTCCAGATTATAAAAAACAAAACAAAACCTGCTTGAGTTCTTATGCCCACTCTGAGGAACTCCATTAGGCTCTCAGTTATTTTTCTAAATATAGATAAATTAGTATACATCAGGAACAGTAAATAATGACACCCTTCCTTACTCAGAGGCTACCACTACTACCACCACTACCCCAGAAACTACTCCAGCATTTCCCCCAGCCCAACCCCACCAGCTAAAGATCATCAGATCACCCCAATTACTTATGCTGAGACTTTATTTGATCCCTTGTGTTGTGTCCCAGAGACCCAGACATTCTGATGTTTGGAAAGACTGGCTGTCTTTTTTTTCCACGTGGACTCTTCCCTACCACCTCCTCAACAGTGTATAAGCCACCAGATCCAGGAATAACCAAATGGCAGAGCCTGCATAAAATATAGTTTTAGTTATTCACTCAGCCACAAAAACAATACAAAGCACATTCTGCCACTGACTTATTGTGAGATATTTTTTATGAATTGTCAAATCATTTATTATATGTTTCCTAGATGTAGATATTATTCCTAGAATCTTAGTTTTGGAAAGATCTCAGAGGCCCTTTGATTCAATACTATCTTTTTACAAGGTAGGAACTAAAGCCTTGATGGCCCTAAACCATTCAGTGTATTACTAATATAACAAGGGCTGGTACACCTCCAGCCTTGACATGTAGTCTCATGATCTTCCTGATGTACTTTCCACATGGGGCAGTTGAAAATAAGACCACAAATTCTTCATCCCTTCCCCTATCAAAAGATAAGGCTGCTCTCCTCATCCTTTACAATTGGGTAAACTCATGGCTGCTCTGATTAGTAGAGTGTAGTGGAAGTGATGTCATGTTCTGATATTAGGTTATAAAAGGCTATGTAACATTCCTTTTGCATGCTGGAACACCCATTCTTAGATCCCTGACCCTTAGTGTAAGAAGTCTAAATACCCTAAGGCTTCAGATGTGGGAGACCGTGAGTACCTATTCCAGTCCTCAGACCCAGCACAGCACAGCCTTCTTGCCATCCCCACATGGCATCAGACATGTAATTCTTGGACTGTCACACCAGCGCATTACCAGCTGAATACCACCAAATGGACCTCAGCAATTCCACGTGGAGCAGAAGAATTGCCAAACTGAGACCTGCTTAAATTATTGGCCCACAAAGCTGGAGTTTATTAAAAAAATTTTCTGTTACTTTAAGTCAGTAGGGTTTGGAGTCGTTTTTTTGTGCAGCGGTAAACAACTAGAACACTGCTGACCTACATTAGTTTGCTAGGGCTGCTATAACAAAGTACCTCAAGTACCACTAGGTGGCTTAACAATTTCTTTTTAACAACAGAAATTTATTTCTCAGCTCTGGAGGTTTAAAGTCTGAAATCACGGTGTCAGAAGGGCTGTTTTCTTCTGCGGTCTCTCTCCTTGGCTTGTAGATGTCATCTCTCTGTGTCTTCACATGGCCTTCCCGTCTGTGTCCTAATCTCCTCTTCTTATACGGACAGCAGCCACATTGCTTAGGGTCTACCTTCATAACCTATTTAACCTTAATTAACCCTTTAAAGACTCTATCTCCAAATAAATTCACAATCTGAGGTACTGGAGATTAAACTTCAACATATGAACGAGGAGGGCACAATTCAACCCATTACACTTCTAAAAGTGTTCTGGTCACCAATTCTGATATGGGGTCTTCTCCCCACTCCTCCAAGAATTCTATGGACACTAGCTGGGTATCCTACAATTCAACTCAATTCTAATACTATCTATCCAGAGATAGCATCAGATTCTACAGGTTAAGGGTTCAGTCCCTAAAGATGCCTCCCCTCCCCAACATTGGATGCCAATTGTAAGCTCAGATTGTTACCTGTGCCTCTGACCTACCAGCTACAGATGAGAAGTCCCAAAACCCCCCTCCTTTCGTTCAGGTCAGACATAGTCAAGCCTACGCTGCCACCTGTGCTTCAGAGGTTCCAATGACCATATCCTTCGGTTTGATTAATTTGTTAGAGCAGCTCACTGAACTGAGAAAAACTGTTTACTCACCAAATTACTAGTTTATTACAAAGGATATTAGAAAATGCAGATCAACAGTCCGAAGAAGAGATACAAAGGGCAAGATCCTCAACAAAGAAGTTTCTGTCCTAATGGAGTTTGGGACGGGCCATAGCAGCACCTGGAAGTGTGCTTCCCCAAACTGAAAGCTCTCTGAACCCCATATACAACTCAGGACCAACCAGATGGAAGAAAGCATAGGGAAAAGTATGAGCAAAAGTCATGGGGCTTTCATGCTCTCCTAGCACGCCACTTCACCCCCCATCTCTACATGTTCACCAACTCAGAAGCACTCCAAACCCTGTCCTTTTGGGGGCTAATGGAGGCTTCATTTCATGGGATGATTAAATCATTGGCCAATTGTGATTGATTCAACCTCCAGCCCCTCTCCCCTTCTCATAAATCAGAGTGGAACTGGAAGTTCCAACCCTTTACTCATGGTTAGTTCCCCTGGCAACTAGCCGGCATCCTTAGATGCTTTCCAAAATCACCTCTCTCACATAAACCCAGTTGTGTTGGAAAGGGGCTTGTTATGAATAACAAGATACCCATTTTACTTTGATGATTCTAAAATGATTTCAGGAACTGAGGACAAGAAGCCAAATATTATAACAAAAGATGCTCCCATTGCTCTTATTGATTAGGAAATTCCAAGGGTTTTAGGAGCTGTAATCCAGCAGTCATGGTCAAAGACCAAATAGATAGTTCTTATTATAAATCACAATATCATAACCTCCTTAAAAGGAAGAATAGTCTGTATACAATTCACACGTCAAGCACTTAGTTCTCACTGCTCTAATAAGAACACTGGCTTAATACATATCCTTGCCTAGATCACTCAGTAATAATATGTCTTAAACTGAAGTTGAAATAATATACATGGACAAGAGAGAAAATCAGTTATGATTTTAGGGAACCAGAGCCTGCCTCCCATGATGGTGAGAATAGAAAAAGCCTCATAACCATGATAACAACTTGTCAAGGAAGCTGGATTCCTTGGTCACATCTGTGCTTTGTGGCCCCAGGGCCACTGAGATAGAAAGCCAGTCCACTTCAGCAGGATACTATGGGAGAGAACTATTGGGGCTTTTTTTAGGCACCAACATAAATAGCTCCCCTGTGAGCCTGGCTCCAGCAATCAGGCTGTTAGGTTAGGCATGAGTCCCACCTGCTGCAAACACAAACAGGACACTCAGTGTTCCATTAAGGAACTTGTATTTTATTCACCACTCAACCAGCCCTTGTCGTTAATTACGTGTGATGCTATGCCTGGGAGCAGGGTGGGCAGCAGATTGGTATACTAACCTTTCACCTCTCCAGTGCCTGGATTCAGGCCCCAGCTCCTAACTTTATATGCAAACATGGACTTGGCAAGCAGAACCTGAGTCTGGTTAATGTAGAGCAAGAAAATCAATGGCAAGCAGCTCTCTTGGCCCAGGCTTCAGGACACAGCCCAAACCCAGATTGTAGGGGTGTCTGGGATTAGCTGTGAGGAATTCTACAGCAGTCTGCAGGAAGGCAGCCTTTCCTTGGAGTAGGAATGCAGACCAATGTTCATGTCAACAGAACTGAATTCCTCCCTCCCCCAGCTCTTTTTTTGTAAAAGCTCTGCTTTCTCTGTCAGACCACCTCACTGCAACCTCTCTACCTACCCAGTTGTTTTCAATAACGAACCCTCCTCAGGTGGCCCCTTTGTCTCTGAGCTTTCTGCCATGCCTTCTCCATGCTACCAAACTCTTCAAAAAGAAGTGAACTTATTGACTCTACTCTCAACTCCATTTTCCATGCCATGGCCTTGGGCTCCTCCTGCCATATTGCAAGTCCCACTATGGGGGACTAGAGACTTCCTAGTCACAGCTGTGGTTTGGATTGTCGAGGTCTTCAAGGCTGCCTCATTCAAAGTAGACAAGATCCAGGGGAACCTGGGTGGCTTAGTTGGTTTAGCTTCCCACTTCAGCTCAGGCCATGATTTCATGGTTTATGAGTTCAAGCCCCATGTCAGGCTCTGTGCTGAACGCTCAGAGCCTGGAGCTTGCTTCAGATTCTGTATCTCCCTTTCTCTCTGCCCCTCCCTTGCTTTCTCTCTCTCTCTCAAAAATAAATAAACATTAAAAAAATCAAAGTAGGCAATATCCTGACTCCCAGCCTCTACTTTTCCTGAAGCTTGCATCCCTGCCAGGAATTGGTTAGGCATAGAGCAGGAATACTTTTGTGTACATGGGAGAGTTTGAGTCATAATGTGTGCCTTATGAAAAGAAAGGGGTGCTGGCACTAGCAAATAGATAAATAGATTTAACTCCCTTTAAAAGTTTTTTATTTAAGGGGCACCTGGGTGGCTCAGTCGGTTAAGCATCCAGCTTTGGCCCAGGTCATGATCTCACAGTTCGTGGGTTCGAGCCCTGCATCAGGCTCTGTCCTGACAGCTTAGAGCCTGGAGTCTGCTTCGGATTCTGTGTCTCCCTCTCTCTCTGCCCCTCCCCAGCTCATGCTCACACTTTGTCTCTGTCAAAAATAAATAAACTTAAAAAAAATTTAAAAATAAAAGTTTTTTACTTAATACATTAAGGGTTTTTCTCCACCATAGTCTCTTCTTCAGAAGGAGGAAGCTATCCACCAACACCACCCACCCTAAAAAGGTAAGTATTAGTATTACAAGTGATAAATAATCTTCGCAGCAGCTCATATCTGCATATTCTTGCTATCTCATGTGACCCTTACAGTTACCTGGGACTTATCAGAACAGAAGTTCTCTCCTCATTTTGCAGAGTATTTGGATACTCCAAAGTCATTAAGCTAGATGTGAGGTAGCCAGCATGAAACAGAGAAGGTACATAATCTAGTATTCTGACCCTAAAACATGCCACCAGAGGGCTATAAGTCATATGACTTTCACAGCCTGCCAACCCTGAGCATCTCTGCTTCATGTTTCTTCCTGTGGGAGTCTGCCCATCCTATATGCTTCCCTCCCTCTCAGAGTATTCACACCCCAATATGACTCAGACTTAGCAGAAAACAGAGGGAGGGGGGCAAACAGCAGGGATGTCATCATGACATAACATCAAGTCATGTGTAAATCAAGTTAACTGTGATCATTGTCAATTTATGAATAGCTCCAACTTGACTCTTCATGAATTGACTATGAAAAGTGAGGTGGGCCTATGAAATGTTTCCTTTTGCCAGCTGAAATAATGTTTAGCTTCCTACTAGAGGACATTTGAAAAACATTGCAGGAAGGATCTTCCTTCCTGGTTCCAGTATGCTCTCTAGTTAGGTTCCTGCAACACACATAGTTCCTACAACACCAGAAGCCCCTCCACCATGGCTAGGAGCTCCACTCCAGCCCCCATTTTGGCAGTGGACTTCTGTTGAGATGTCCCATTTTGAACAGCTTTCTCTGGCTTCTAGAGTAGATTTCCAGTCAGTTCTGATGGATAGATGTCCAGAAAGTTCTATATGTGTGGCTCTGCCATTTAAGGAGTCATGTCCATGGCCTTTCTAACAAGGTTTGGCCCTCAGGTCAGAGACTAGAAGCCCTTTTACAGGTACTGTATCTCATCCCTAGGGGTGTTGGCCCTTCCTTGTAATTCTGTTATTCTTTAGAATTCTCTTCACTTCTAACTAGCTAATCCTTCATGACTCTAATCCCCTGTTATAATTAATAATTCTTTATATTAAATGTTCCCTGTTCTTTTTTTAATATGAAATTTATTGTCAAATTGGTTTCCATACAACACCCAGTGCTTATCCCAACAGGTGACCTCCTCAATGCCCATCACCCACTTTCCCCTCCCTCCAACCCTCCATCAACCCTCAGTTTATTCTGAGTTTTTAAGAGTCTCTTATATTTTGGATCCTTCCCTCTCTAACTTTTTTTTCCTTCCCCTCCCCCATGGGTTTCTGTTAAATTTCTCAGGATCCACATAAGAGTGAAAACATATGGTATCTGCCCCTGACTGAATTAGTTCACTTAGCATAACAAGCTCCAGTTCCATCCACGTTGTTACAAAAGGCCAGATTTCATTCTTTCTCATTGCCACATAGTATTCCATTGTGTATATAAACCACAATTTCTCTATCCATTCATCAGTTGGTGGACATTTAGGCTCTTCCCATAATTTGACTATTGTTGAAAGTGCTGCTATAAACATTGGGGTACAAGTGCCCCTGTGCATCAACACTCCTGTATCCCTTGGATAAATTCTTAGCAGTGCTATTGCTGGGTCATAGGGTAGATCTGTTTTTAAGTTTTTGAGGAACCTCCACACTGTTTTCCAGAGTGGCTGCAGCAGTTTGCATTCCCACCAACAGTGCAAGAGGATTCCCATTTCTCCACATCCTCTCCAGCATCTGTAGTCTCCTGATTTGTTCATTTTAGCCACTCTGACTGGCATGACGTGGTATCTGAGTGTGGTTTTGATTTATATTTCCTTGATGAAGAGCGATGTTGAGCATCTTTTCATGTGCCTGTTGGTCATCTGGATGTCTTCTTTAGAGAAGTGTCTATTCATGTTTTCTGCCCATTTCTTTACTGGATTATTTGTTTTTCAGGTGTGGAGTTGGTGAGCTGTTTATAGATTTCAGAGCTGTTTATAGGTTTCCTTTGCAGTGCAGAAGGTTTTTATCTTCATGAGGTCCCAATAGTTCATTTTTCCTTTTCATTCCCTTGCCTTTGAAGATGTGTCGAGTAAGAAATTGCTACGGCTGAGGTCAGAGAGGCTTTTTCCTTCTTTCTCCTCTAGGGTTTTGATGGTTTCCTGTCTCACATTCAGGTCCTTTATCCATTTTGAGTGTATTTTTGTGAATGGTGTAAGAAAGTGGTCTGAGAGCTTTCCCCCTGAGATCAGGAACATGACAGGGATGTCCACTTTCACCGCTGTTGTTTAACACAGTGTTGGAAATTCTAGCATCAGCAATCAGACAACAAAAGGAAATCAAATACACCAAAACTGGCAAAGATGAAGTCAAGCTTTCACTTTTTGCAGATGACAAGATATTATATATGGAAAACCTGATAGACTCCACCAAAAGTCTGCTAGAACTGATACATGACTTCAGCAAAGTTGCAGGATACAAAATTAATGTACAGAAATCAGTTGCATTCTTTTACACTAATAATGAAGCAACAAAATGACAAATAAAGAAACTGATCCCATTCACAATTGCACCAAGAAGCATAAAATACCTAGAAATAAACTAACCAAAGATGTAAAAGATTTGTATGCTGAAAGCTTAGCAAGCTTATGAAAGAAATTGAAGATACAAAGAAGTGGAAAAAACCTTCCATGCTCATGGATTGGAAGAATAAATATTGTTAAAATTTCAATACTCCCCAAAGCTATCTACACATTCAATGCAATCCCAATCAAAATTGCACCAGCATTTTTCTCGAAGCTAGAACAAGCAACCCTAAAATTTGTATGGAACCACAAAAGACCCCAAATAGCCAAAGTAATATTGAAGAAGAAGACCAAAGCAGGAGGCATCACCATCCCAGACTTTAGCCTCTACCACAAAGCTGTAATCATCAAGACAGCATGGTATTGGCACAAAAACAGACAATGGAATAGAATAGAGATCCCAGAATTGGACCCACAAATGTATGCTCAACTAATCTTTGACAAAGCAGGAAAGAATATCCAATGGAAAAAAGACAGTCTCTCTAACAAATGGTGCTGGGAGAACTGGACAGCAACATGCAGAAGAATAAACTTTCCCTGTTCAAATTACTAAGTGGTTTCTGTCTCCTGATTAAATCCTGGCTAATAAATATATTGCCTAAGCAGCTACTATTTGTCGCCTGAAAAACAACATTGGCTTTCTAGATCTGGAGGAGGCAGACCAAGCCAGTTAAGAATGTGGAAATCATGCCATATTAGGGTTAATTATGTAGAGTCAAGGGCAGTGTCAGGAAATGTTGGTCAATGCCTTTTGCTGCCTTCAAATTCCTTATGAGCTGGCTGTGGAAATGGACTTGGACTTGTTGTGTTGGACTCAGAAGACAGAGAGAGACAGTACAAATGGGGAGAGCTCTAGGGGTTGAGGGGGGAAGATTCCAACTCAATATAAGTAAGAACCTTCTAATCACAATAGCTGTTTAGACATGAAATGTATTTCTCCCACAAGGCCTGAGTCTGCTCTAAAACATGTGCTGAACAAAGGAAGGTATAGTCTGGACAGTCACTTGGGGAAACATTACAGAAGGGTTTGAAGTACAATGGAGAGGATTTCTAACAATTTCTAAGAGATTTTGACAAATAAAATGTAGAGCAGAGCATTGCAAAGTAAGGAACAGCTCAATAATAAAATTAGATATCTTTGACCTAAAGCCTGGGTTTCCATGTCATTCTAACATGGTTATAACTAATAAAGTTGTTGTAAAAAAGTTTCTTTCCAGTTTTTAATGTTTGGTATATGACATATCTACCTGTATAAAAGCAATGTATAAATAATAGCACTAAAAACACAGTTATGTTGAAACTCTAAATATATTTAACTATATGATCAAAATACATTTTCAACTATATATTATAGAGTTCTGTAATTTTAATTTTCAATTTGATCATAAAAACTCATTTGCTATTTTTTTTAATCTTAGGAATCCAAGGGCTGTTTAACTTAGACACTTATGATGTATTAAAGTTACTGTGAGACTATTTAAATAGTTAGCATTAAGTGCACATGAATTTATGGTTCTATAAATGTCTTCTTGAACTGTCTAAGATATAGTTCTCCTGGAAATTTAGCTGAGAAATTCAAACCTAGTTTCATCATTATTTCCCAATCAATCAAGAAGCAATGCTTTAATCTTCATTGATGTAAGTTATGAGCCTGACCATTACACAAAAAAGGTCTGACTCATCAATCTGGTAATTTAACAAATATTTATTACTTGTCTTTTGCCAGACACTCTGAATACTTTGATGAGAAAGACATGTATAGCTGCTGCCCTTACAGAGTAAAGAAATCACATTTCATTATATAAGTGGCACACAGTACTCTGAAAGTTCATGGGGCATGGGGTAACCTGAGCTAAGGCTTGTGGGGAAAGGCAGGTCAAGCAAAGCCTCACTGATGAAGGGACATTTAGGCTGAGTCCTCAAGTTTGGGGGCAAGAGGCAAGCAGGTGGTAAAGAAGATGAGTATTTTTCTAGAGGAAGGAAACATTACATACTGGCTATGTAAGACCATGGCAGGTTGAAGAATCTGAAAGCTACCCAGACCTGACATAGCATGAAGCCAGAGTTGGGGAGGGGTACATGGAGGAAGACAGGAACCTGATCCCCAGGGGTCTCACAAGCCATGTTATAGATGTGGAACATTACTCTTTATTTTACTTTTTATCCTATCCATCTTTATTCTTGAATTTAGTGCTATAATCCACTAAAGTGTGTGTGTGTGTGTGTGTGTGTGTGTGTGTGTGTTACACATACATGTGCACATATGCATGAGTGTGTATGTTTACTGGGTCTAGATGTGACAAGTATTTCTTACCATTCATCTTAGTCAAAAAATGTGTAAAATGGTGCTGAGTATCGTCAGTACACTGGGAACCACTGGAGGCTTTTAAGTCACAATGATATGACCAGATTACATTTTAGAAGTTCCACACTGGCTGCAGAGAAGAAAACTGAAGAGTGAGGAGTAAGACTAGAAGCAAGAGGAAGGCAACTGCACCTGAGAGAATTATTGTTGCCTTCGATCTGGGTAGTGCCAACGGGAATGGAGAGAAGTAGATAAATCTGAGAAATGTTTAGGGAAAAAAACACACTAAGACTTGCTAACAGATTAAATGTGCAAAGTGAGATAATGGAAGGAGTGGAGTCTACCTCCCAGGATTCTGGCCTGAACAACAGTTTGTACATTGAGGATATTTTCTACAAAAGGGAATCATGGAGAGGAAGTGCATTGGCCTGGGGAATTTAGCTTCCTTTGGGAAATGTCAAGTTTGAAGTTTCTGTAGGACACCAGTTTGAAGAGGTTGAGTAAGTGATTGGAGACATGGGTCTGGAGTTTAGGAGATAGGTCAGCACTAGAAATAAAGATTGATTCTGATGTTTGTTCAGTAGAGATTTCTTGAGCCCCTACCTTGTACCAGGTACTGTACATGAAGTTCTAGACTTTCATTAATAAAAAGACATTATCGGGGTGCCTGGGTGGCTCAGTTGGTTAAGCGTCCAACTTTGGCCTGAGTCATGATCTCATGGTCAGTGAGTCTGAGTCTTGCATCAGGCTCTGTGCTGATAGCTCAGAGCCTGGAACCTGGTTTGGATTCTGTGTCTCCCTCGCTCTCTGCCCCTCCCCACCTTGTGTGCTCTGTCTCTCTCGCTCTCTTTCAAAAATAAATAAATAAACATTAAAAAAAATAAACAGACATTATCACTGCCCCCTTGGAACTTAGACCAATAGCCATTTAAGTGAAATTATAAGTCATGGATGTGGATACATTTACTGAGGGTAAGAATTTTAAATAAGACGAATGGGTTTAGAACTTCAACATCCAAGATTGAAATACAAGAAGAGTAGTTGGCAGCAGAGGCCAAAACAGAGAAAAACTAATAGCATCTTCTGCCCTAAAGGAAGAATTACAAAGAAGAGGATATGAGGGTCAGAGTCAATGCAAATCAAACTGATATGACACAGAGATGTTTCCTGCTGGGCTCTGGTACTAGACTCTCTTACTCCCCACAAATGCTGTTAGAATGAGTAAAGGAATAAAGGCCCTATGACTTCTATGATGCAAATTTGCTTACAAAATACTAGTTATCATCGTCATCATCATCATCATCATCCTAGTAATGTCAAAGATCAATGCCAGGAACCACAGTAGCAAAAATTTAAAGTGTCACCACCCAGAATTACCTTCATATCAGAGATTAGAAACAGGACACAGGATTTACCATAAATAACACATATAAGAAAGTAAAATGTGAAAAAAGAGAAACTGAAAAATAAAGCAGAAGCATGTTTCCTGGCATTCCTAGTAAGCTGTAGGTGTTTATTTGTTGATGTGTTTATTTATTTGCTAATCTCTGTATGAAGATGTACAGAATGCAGTTGGTGCTTTTCTGATATTGAATAGCCTCACTCTTTCCTGATTGTTGGCAAGTCTCACTAATACAGGGAAGTTATCAAAAGCTTCATGCCAAAGAGTTTACCTTCCAGAGCTTTGACTTCTGAGGTGGTCCACTGTGAGATGGAATCCTATATCCCAAGGATGAAAGACTGTGAAGCATTGTAGAAATGTAAAGTGTCATTACTGTAATTGAGAAATGGCAACAAATTGCAGTGTGGAGCCTGGACTGCATCCTGGAACAGAAGCGGAAAAGGACATTAATAGAAAAACAAGTAAGTCTGTAAATCTGTACTTTAGCTAACAGTATTAGATGGATGCTAAATCCCTGGTTTTGATCATTATAATATGGATGTGTCAGATAGTAACATAAGGGGAAGCAGAATGAGGGGTACCCAGGAATTCTCTTTACTTTTTTTGCAATTTTATTCTAAATCTAAAATTATTTCAGAATAAGCAGCTTCTGCTCTAATTCAAACAAATATTTAAAACCACTCAGTAAAGGACCACCTGGGTGGCTCAGTCAGTTAAGTGTCCGACTTCAGTTCACGTCATGATCTCACAGTTCATGAGTTTGAGCCTCGCATAGGGCTCTGTGCTGACAGCTCAAAGTCTGGAGCCTGCTTCGGATTCTGTGTCTCCTCTTTGCCCCTCCCCCACTCATGCTTGCTCATTCTCTCTGTTTCAAAAATAAACACTAAAAAAATTTTTTTAATAAAATAAAATAAAACCATGCAGTAAAGCCCTAATTACTGAAGACTGAATCCTCAAAGCAAGCTTCAGAGACTGCATTTCTCAGAATGTTTTCTACGAGGTTTTCTTTATTTTGGTTCTTGTGATAAGCTTAGGTGAGAATAACTTTACATCTATGACAACAGCATTTAAGTCTTAGAAATATTTGGACACTTTAATTGACTTTGTCTCTTCAGGTTTTTCTGAACCTAAGCATAAGAAATCACCTCATTTAGATCCACTGCTCTAGAAAACAACTGGACTCCACACATAAGCTTATAACAGCAAGCAAGCAGCTTCAGTTGCTCCTGAAAAGAATGTGAACCTATCTCCTTTTATTTTATTGTTTAAATATAATGCCTATTAATCCAATAAAATATTTTTGTATATTTGTTTTTTAATATATTATCAAGCTATCCTCTGCATTTAGCCCTTTTCTATCAACTTTCAAATGGTCGGTTTAGTGTATAAACCATCTCAACTCACAAAGTATTTATAAATGAAGAGACCCACACCCATGTAACACCCATCCCCATGTACTACTAATTCACTTGGCAAAAACATGTTACTGAAACAATGCACGATGTGCAAAACATTGGATTATCTCTTATTGTGGTGATATCTTAAACAATGAAATCTGACGATATCATCAGGAAACACTTGCCCTTCTGTCCCAATTCACTCTATTATTTGTAAATGCACTAAGTGTTATAAGTGGAAGAGTTTGCCAAAATCAGCAAAGTCAGTTTTAGAAAAAAAAGAAGCCTGGATATTTGGCTCTGAAAATCTTTTCTGGCTGGATCCTTACATCTCTTTCCCAACTCAGAACTTGAATGATAACCACAGAGGATCTGTGTGAAACCTGATGTCTGGGGATTCCAGGAGCAACAGTGGAGCCCCTCAGCAGCAGGGAGGCCCTTTTATCTAATCTCTCTTAATGTAAATGCAGTTGGTCAGTGCATAATATACTTCAACATCTCATTTAGATACAGAAAGACGAATTCCACAGGAAAAAGCATTATTCAGGGTGGCTTTGATTTAACAAGAATGGTTTCATTAAACAAGCGTTAACCCACCCATCTAAAGGACAATTTGCTCAAAGAAACCACCAATAATGGAATGTTCCATTCAAAACACTAATGAAGTAAGAGAGAGGACTGTGTCATCTGGAACTGTGAATGTGCAGAGGGCATGTGCTGCCCAAAGACCACGCCTTCCATTTGAATCCCTGAGCAGTGCTGACGGATGTGGCATTGATGTATCAGCAGGTCCAAGCCAGAAACGAAGGCGGCCTCCATGGAGGATATCAACTGACCTGTAAACTGTAACATGTGGTTTTCTTTACAAGGCTTTCCGCTGCTGAATTCTAGGTTTTCTACTTCACAGAAACTGTGCTGCATATTTTCCAGGGCACACGGGGTGGGCTAATCTTGTCCATTCACCAAAAACATGGAGTTTATTTTTCACTGAGACTCAGAAGAAAGAATCATTCTTAGCAAGGCCATCTCTAACAGCATAGCATCCCTTAATGTACAGGTAAAGTGTTTCATGATGGTGGGGAAAAACACCAATGAAGAAAGTGTTACAAACTGAAAGATGGAATTGTGTTTAAGCATGTTATGGAGAAGCTATTAAAGCCAATAATTCATTTTTGAGTCCCCGAAAGAATTTAGTTCTGCTAGCCCTATAAAGACAGTTCTTTTAGAGTACTAGTGTGTTGCGTTTGTCGAAAAATAGTATTAACTAACTACATCATCAGAAATGGAAAAATAGGGCACTAACTTCATCATATCCCCTCCCAGAGTGTGGAAGAACAACATTACCTGGCTACTTTGTATCAGACTTGGGGCACAGAGAGACCAAAAGGTCTCAGGCAGTGCTGGGACAGCAGGGGGCGATATTAGCTCGTGCTGGTGGACTCCTCGAGCCACCTGCCGGCTGCTAAGGGAGTTCTGATCCTCAGAAGCCCCCATGACGTGGAAATGAGCAGACAGAACAGCTAGAACAGAAAAGTGGGCACAGACAGTGTCCTAAAAGGGCAGGGGAGATTTCCCTTCTGTTCAGACATGAAGCAGGGAACAAATGAGGATGCATTTTATTTCCCCTGATTAGTTTGCATTTGCTCAGATTGAACAGAGAAGAAAGACGAAAGTCATAGTTATCTAGAACAGAAACAGGTCACTCAGCAGTCCAAGGTCACATGTAGATAGCATCAGAGTGGTTAGAAACATGAGATTTAGGGACAAAGAGGGAATTGGCTTCACCTCAAACATCTGTTCCAACTCCCTTGCCTGCCAGAACCATAACTATTATCTCTTATTTAATTTTATTTTTTTATGGATCTGGAATTCTGGTCTTCCAGAATTTTATTTTATTTTAATTTATTTTAATTAAATGTCTCCATCACTGCCTGCCAGATAAAATTATGTTTAATGGGATGGGACACAAGATGAGTGCCTTAATGTTTGAGGATGGTCTCATCCACGACTCCTGTTTTTTGCACCCTTCATCCAGTCCATCAGCAAATATTGTCAGTTCTATCTTCAAAATATCCAAATGCAGCCACCACTTACCAGTGCCACTGCTACTGCCCTGATATGGTACCATAATCTTCTCTCACCTGAACTACTACAAAAGCTTCTTAATTGGTCTCCCTGGATCCTTCCTTGTCCTTTTCAATCTAATCCACACAGCAGACACAGTGATTTTGTTAAAATGTGTGTCAGTTCATGTCACCTTACTGCTCAAAACTCTCTAATGGCTTCTCATATTACTGAGTAAAAGCCAAAGTCTTAAAAGGCCCTACATAATCTGATCTTGTTACCTCTCTAACCTCCTCTCTTATTATTGTCCCTTTTGCCCAGTCCACCCCAACCATTCTGTCCATGCTACTCCTTGAACTTTCCAGACATGGTCCTACCTGAAGGCCTTTGTACTTGTTCTTTCTGTCTATAAGGCTCTTCCACAACATATTCTCATGGCTTATTCCTCACTTCTTTCAGATCTCAGGTGCCCCCACAAACCCTATTTACACTCATTACCTAGCTTTATTCTACTTCAGAGCATTTGTCACCATCTAACATGCTACATATTTCACTTATATATTGTTTAATACCTGTTTCCCTCAATCAGAATGTGAGGACCAAGAAGACAGGGATTTTTTTGTTTATTTTGTTCAGTGATATATCATCAGAGCCTAGAACTTGTTGGTACTCAACAACACAGTTGGTACTCAACAAATCACTGATACATGCACTCGTGGGATGAATGAATATTGACTAGATCAGGTAGGATAGAAGAACACTAAAAGAGGAGTAAGAGACACTGAGAAGCCACTGGTCATGCCAGGCATGCTATTTCTTAATCTATTGTTTAAGGGGGTTCAGAAAGTTCCTGAGCACAGTGTTTTTCACCCATCAGACTACTCATTTGAAGCTCACGGGATCACATCAGTGGGCTGTGACCATCAATATAAACAATTTTTCTTATGAGCACTGGGTGTTGTATGGAAACCAATTTGACAATAAATCTCATATTAAAAAATTTATTTCTTGAAAAATAAAATAAAAATTTTGAAAATTAGTGCAAATTACATAAAATAATGACAAATATTATTTTATGAACTGTTTCTAGTGCCTGTGTAAACATATGTGCTAGATTATTGCAATGTAGAATGGATTGTTCATAATGCTCAAATAACTTTGAAAATCTTGTTATAGATAATATTCCCTAAGGGGCTAAAATAATCCTGTTTTATCAGTTATGCAGAAAAAATCTTCCACAACCTTTTTGAAACTCTCATTACATGCATGTCAGGGTGCTTATAAGTCCAACAGTTTTCTGAAGCTCTGTTCATTTTCCTTACTCTTTCTCTGTGTTCTTTGGGTTGCATAATTTCTATCTATCCTCAAAGTTTGCTGGTTGTTTCTTCTACCAGCTCAAATCTACTCTTTAACCTCTCTAGTGAACTTTCATTTTTGTTTGTTGTGCTTTTCAACTCCAGAATTCCCATTTGGTTCTTTTTTATAATCTCTATCCTTTTAGTGATATTCTGTTTATAAGTCATTTTATCATACCCTCCTTTAATTCTTGAAATAGGATTTCCTTAGTTCTTTGAACATATTTGTAATCCCTGCTTTGAAGTATTTACTTACCTAATCCAACATCTAAGCCTCCTCCAAGGGGCTTCTATTGCCTGCTTTGTTTGTTTGTTTGTTTGTGTTTGTTTTTGTTTTTCTGTATATCAGCCACACTTTCCTGTTCCTTTGTGTAGCTTAGAATTTTTTGATGAAACTTGGACATTTAGCTAGTATATTGTAGTAACTCTGAAACTGAGCCCCCATTTTGATTTTCTCATTAATTTGTTAACTTTTTTTATTTGGCTGGGCTAATTCTGAAAAATATATTTCCTTTTCAGGGCACAGGCACTGATGTCCCTCCTCAGAAATTTTTGCTTACTTATGTCTTTTAAGTTGACTTTGTAGAGGTCACCTGGGTCTGCATAAACCACTTATTGGTCAACAGTTGTGCTTAAGGCCCTTAACAACTTAGATTTTTATCCTTTGGTTCTGTATGTGGCTTGGAGATGCTTTCACAGTTCAGGGAATTTATGATATTGCCCTATCTTCAGTCAGGACTAGTAGTCAACTGTTCTCTTTCCTGAGAAGGTACAGCCTTGGGTATGCACAGTCTTCTAGACAACCAGGAATAAATTTTATCATATTTTTATATCTGGCTTCCCAGGAGTCACTGCCTTTAGCCAGTGTCTTGTCAGATGTTGTGCTTAAGTTCCTTCTTAATGGGTCTCTTTGTGGCATGGGTAATGTTTTGGGGCTCATCCTACAGCCCAGAGGGATACCTCTACTCTAAGGGCAGGTTCTGAAAGGGATGGTGACCCCTGGTCTTCTCAGCATGCTTCTCCCTGTATGGAAGCTCCACTCTTTGAAGAAGCTGGAATGGGACAATGAGGCCCCAGTTACACATGGATGATATCTCCATCCCTATATCCTGTAGGGAAGAGAACCCAGTCCTCCAGCCATGCCCAAATGGAGTAACATGTGTACAACACAGGCTGAGGGGAATGAGAAGTGTAAATGACCTGTGCCTCCTGGGATGAACTAGGGGAGTGAGCCCCCATCCTCTTTGCTTCACTTGCCATCACAGAGTAGAGCTGACATCACACAGAGCTAGGGGTGAGGTGAGGGTGAAGAGAGCAAGTCATGGCTCAAACGCCACTGACTTTTGCTTTCTTGTGAAGATATAGTAGATTTTCTCAAAAATTCTTCCTTTGCTATGTGCCCTTCGAACAATAACTAAAGGCTTTAAATGGTTATTGGGCTATGTTTTATCTTTTTAAATAATTTTCACCAGTTAAATCTTTGCTGAGGACAGAGTTTTCTTAGTTCCTTACGCAGCCATTCTGGAAGTCCTGCCTCTGAACCTTTTGCGTAATCTACACCAAGGCCTTCATCTAGGAAGGGAGCTTTATGAAATTCAAAGACTCACATTCATGGGGCCATCCTGTTACCTTTCAGCAGGCACACAGAGAATGGAGTCCCAGCAAACTAAGATTTCTCAAGTCTGACCTCACTCAAAGGAGGACCAGTGGAGAATAGGGAGGGATGTAGTTTGCAGAGCCCTTGCTGGAGTTATGGAGGTAATTCAGTTCAAGACAAGAAGTATTTGCTGGTAGAGTTCTTATATTTCAGTTCCCATGAATTATCTGTAACTATCCACCAGAATGTGAGGACCAAGAGGGCAGGGATTTTTGTTTATTTTATCCAGGACTGTATCCTCACACCCTAAAACAGTGCCTGTTACACAGCAAGACACTCATTTACTGGATGTAGTTTATGGCCACCATCCAGCTGTGATTGGGACAAGATGGTGATAAGGCCAGGATTCTTCAAGAGTATCTTGAACTTCCAGAGACATAGCTGTTCAGCCCACTCTCTGATCCTGTCATCTATCATAGTCCCCAGCTGTAGCCTAAGATGGCTCCCACCTGACCCCAAGGCAAGTTGGACCAAATACCAAGGCTGTAATCATATATGTCACCAAAATCTGGCAGAGTTGCTGCTTAAGAAAGATGCTTCTTCACCCTCTGTCATCCTTATCTCAGTGCCCTGTCTTTAAGATGAGAAAAGATAGGTGGATACTTCTGCTTCCATCCCAGGAGACAAGGGAACATGAACATGTCCATCATGTTCTTAAATATAATCATTGGGAACATTGGGTTCACATGTACTGGGTGAATTGAGGAAAGGCTCTTTATGGCACGTTCATTTAAGCCCCACTGCTACCCCATAAAATAAGGAATACCATCCCATTTTTGAGACAAGGAAATGAGCTTAGAGGGGAAGTAATTTTAATGTCAGTGACCAGCAAGTGATAGACCCAGGATTGGAAGCTGTCTGCAAAGGTATATCAAGTATATCTGACTGCAAAGCTCATGTTCTTTCTACTATATGCACTGTATCTTCCAGTAAGAAAAATGTTATGTAAAGTGTCCTGAGAGGTCTTCAGAGCTGGAAGGGGTCCAATAGGTAATCCAGAAGAAACCCCTCTCTTTTTGCATCAAATTATATAAAGTCTTCATTTCAACTGAATTAAGACTGTATTGTGTTCACTGAAAAAAAATGACTCTTTGTATGGTCCAAGGTGGTCACAGTGGTCCTTGCATCGTACTGGAGTTAGCAGTAGCCCTTTGTAGCCCCTCTCTCAGCCCCAGCACACCTTTAATCATCATATGGCCCTATCTCATGAACTTATTTTTACAAATGTTAATTATATAGTATCTCCTTATTACTGATGCACAAAAGTACTCATCAGAAGCACCACTTCACACCTATCAGAATGGCTAAAATTAACAACCCAAGAGACAACGGGTGTTGATGAAGATGCAGAGAAAGGGAAACCTCTTGCACTGTTGATAGGAATGAAAACTGCTGCAGCCCCTCTGGAGAACAGAATGGAAGTTCCTCAAAAAACCAAAAATAGAACTGCCTTATGATCCAGCAGTTGCACTACTAAGCACCCAAAGGATACAAATATATAGATTCAAAGGAGTAAATGAACCCCAATGTTTGTAGCAGCATTATCAACAATAACCAAACTATGGAGGAAGCCCATATACCCACTGACTAATTAATGGACAAAGAAGATGTGGCATATGTACATATACATACAATGGAATATTACTCAGCCATCAAAAGGAATGAAATCTTGCCATTTACAAGGATATGGATGGTGGTAGACAGTATTATGCTAAGTGAAATATGTCAGTCAGAGAAAGATTAATACCTATGATTTCACTCATGTGGAATTTAAGAAACAAAACAGATGAACATATGGGAAGGGGGGGAAAGAGGAGAGAGGGAAACAAACCTCAGACTTTTAATAATAGAAAACAAACTGGAGCACCTGGGTGGCTCAATCAGTTAAGCATCCGACTTCAGCTCAGGTCACGG
This sequence comes from Felis catus, assembly GCF_018350175.1. Lineage (NCBI taxonomy): Eukaryota > Metazoa > Chordata > Mammalia > Carnivora > Felidae > Felis > Felis catus. The sequence continues at coordinate 27,081,669 of NC_058372.1, read as the reverse complement.
TCTCGCAGTTTGTGGGTTCAAGCCCCTCATCAGGCTCTGTGCTGACAGCTTAGGGCTGATAGAGGGAGGTGGGTGGAGAATGGACTGGATGGGTGATGGATATTAAGGAGGGCACTTGTGATGAGCACTGGGTGTTGCATGTAAGTGATGAATCACTGGGTTCTATTTCTGAAACCAATATTTCACTGTATGTTAACCTACTAAAATTTAAATAAAAGGTTAGGTAAAAGAATCCCCTGACATTAATTGTTATTTAGTACTATCACTAGAAGGTGGGAAGCTGTTCTTTTTAATTCAGATAAGTAGAATCTAAATGTCTGATTCCCTTTTGCTCAAAGCTCTCCTGAAGCAAAGGTATTTCCTTTTTTATGTTTACTTTATTTTTGAGACACAAAGAGAGAGCTTGAGCAGGGAAGGGGCAGAGACAGACAGAGACACAGAATCTGAAGCAGGCTATAGGCTCTGAGCTGTCAGCACAGAGCCCAACATGGGGCTCAAACTCATGAACCGCGAAATCATGACCCAAGCCAAAGTAGGATACTTAACTGACTGAGCCAACCAAGTGCCCAGAAACAAAGGTATTTCTAATTGAACACTGATATGGCAATTCCTCTAGTCAAAGAGGTTTTGTATTTTTTCAACATCAGTTAAATTATTTCAACATCTATGAAATACATTTTGCCAAAAACAAACTTCTGGAAGGCTTCTGAGTTCTGAGTTCTGACGGAGCAGGAGAGGGTCTACCAGTTTGGTTTTCTATGATCCTAGGGGACAGCCCTTCAGCTGAGGGAAGAAGATTCACTCCTTCTGCAGTCATATAGGGGCCCACCAGCTTCATGGCACAGATGTGGCAGGAACACATTTACATGCTCAGGTCTGGTGCTTTGTCCAGAACAAAGGCTTCTAACTGTATATACCATACTTAATTAAGTAGGAGTTTTATGAGGTGGATGGCAATACCCCAGGGGCTAACTCAACGCCATGGGATTTACTGAGCTCTAACTGCAAACTGAAAGCCCCCAGCATGCACACAACAGAGTCTATATTACAAGAAAGTCAATGTTGCAAAAGAACTCTTTTGAGGGAAAGCAAAGTATCCATTCTCTAGTCAGGGTCACTGCTCCATGACACCAGCACTTCTAACAGGAATTCAGGGTGCACACCCACAGGAGACATGCAGAAGATGGGAGAGCAGAGACCCAAAAGCATGGTTGAAACTTCCCAATGATCAAAGGCAACAACAAGTAACAGGGTTCTGAAAGGTTGGTCTACCTTTATCAGAAACACCAAAAGCAATGGAATTTTAGTTCAATCATTTTCTAGGGATAAGACAGGCCAAGCAGGGTGTGATAAGAAGACCAGAGTAGTTGCCTGTTCCAAACTTGACCCCTCCATTGGCAGGATAAACAGAAGGAAGCAGGAATGAGTGATGCAGTCAACTGAAGAGGGGCAACTCACTCCAGGATCATCCATATCTAGCTTTGGGGAACATGCCTGAATGTGGATTTTAAGACATACAAAATGCTCTGCTGAAAATAAAAAGAAACACACTATAGACTTATAAGTCCACAAATTTTAGCCCATAAATGAGTCAGAAAGTCCATTAGTTTGGGGAGCTTCTACCTTTTGAGATTTTATACTTCCTCTTACATGCCATTGCCCTGGATAGCCCTGCAAGACCATGGAAGGAAGAGTAAACTTGAAGCTAGCATTTGTTTTCTTGGAACATTTATTAAAATAAGAAGATTTGGGGGGTACCTGGGTAGCTCAGTCTGTTAAGTGTCCAATTATTGATTTCTGCTCAGGTCATGATCTCAGGGTTTGTGAGAATGAGCCCCACATCAGGTTCTACACTGATAGCTCAGAGACTGCTTGGGATTTTTTCTCTCCCTCTCTCTCTGTCCCTTCCCTGTTTGCTTTGCTCGCTCACTCCCTCTTTCTGTCTAAAAATAAATAAATAAAATTTTTAAAAATATAAGATTTTGTGCATTCTTTTTATTAACTCATAATTGTAACCTGATTCAAGGCAAACACATAAAAACCACAGGACCATAACAGACACATGAAACAATGCTCAATGTCACTCCTCATCAGGGAAATATAAATCAAAACCATACTGAGATATCACCTCACGCCAGTCAGAGTGGCAAAAATGAACAAATCAGGAGACTATAGATGCTGGCGAGGATGTGGAGAAACGGGAAACCTTTTGCACTCTTGGTGGGAATGCAAACTGCTGCAGCCACTCTGGAAAACAGTGTGGAGGTTCCTCAAAAAATTAAAAATAGATCTACCCTATGACCCAGGAATAGCACTGCTAGGAATTTATCCAAGGGATACAGGAGTGCTGATGCATATGGGCACATGTACCCCAATGTTTATAGCAGCACTTTCAACAATAGTCAAATTACGGAAAAAGCCTAAATGTTCATCAACTGATGAATGGATAAAGAAGATGTGGTATAGATACACTATGGAATACTACTTGCAGTGAGAAAGAATCAAATCTGGCCACTTGCAGCAACATGGATGGAACTAGAAGGTATTATGCTAAGTGAAATAATTCAGTCAGAGAAAGACAGATACTATATGTTTTCACTCATAGGTAGACCTTAAGAAACTTAACAGAAGACCATGGGGGAGAGGAAAATGGGGGGAAAGTTACAGAGAGGAAGGGAGGCAAAACATAAGAGACTCTTGGATACAGAGAACAAACAGGGTTGATGCAGAGTCGGGGAGAGGGGAAAGTGGGTGATGGGCATTGAGGAGGGCACTTGTTGGGATAAGCACTGGGTGTTGTATGGAAACAAATTTGTCGATAAATTATATTAATAAAAAATATTCAGTAAAGGCAAACTATTACTAAAATTTTTTGCTGTCAAATTAGGTTCAGGTGAGATAAAGAACAAAATCATTAAAATAGAGAAGGAGTCTATATTGGAATTTCTTCACTACTGAATTAAGTTCCTTCTTCACTTTAAAGAAGCTGAAACTGGAAATCAATCAATAAATGTACTGAATGTTATTTATTAAAGAAAGATGTCGTGGAACTCCAACTTCTAATGATGACACTCAAAGAAAAGATTTTGGCCCTCTATCAAAAGATGTAAATAAATTAATGTTTTGAGTTTAAAAAAAAAAAACACAGGGCCAGTATGTAAGGAAAAGATTCTTACAAAAGCTCATACACTTAAGCCCATGTATCACGGCAGAGATTCTCAAGACCCTTCTGGGAACAACAGTGTATAGAAGGTTGACCATCCATCCTAGTTTCCCTGAGGCAGTTTGATTGTATCCCATTGTCCCAGGATAATCATTAATATTGTCCCTTTCATTTTGAAAATCATCTTAGTTTGGACAATAAATTATGCAGTGATCCAGTGCTGGGAATCAATCCTGTAGCTCAGACAGCTTCTCATCCTTCAAGTTAAAGTTCCCACAACTACCACAGAACTAGGGTCTTCTGCTGGCCTTGGTTCCACAGGGGGCAGTGGTGATCAACAATGCACACCTAAGCTAGAAATCAGTGCTCCCCTGGAGTAGGCAGTATGCTTCTGCACTGATGGCCATGCTTCCTTTGGCCAAGTTCATCTTTGTGTATTAATCTATCCCAGGCCCAGTTCTAGATTGATGGCATAATGGTGACAACAGGAATTATTTCTCCAGTTGTGGTATGAAGGTGTTCCATGAAAGGGAAGTATATGCAAAACAGTCTCCAAAAGCAGAAGAAATGTAAGACCAATGCAAAAGGATGAAAAGTCCAACTTGACAAGAAACGGTTTGTTGAGGGAACTTACAGACGGAAGCATGTCTTGGTCCACCTCAAGATGAGTAAATCTCTGCAACCCCACCTTCCATCAACCTGCTTTTTTTTTTTTTAATAGCCCTAGAGACTACCCAGGAGGAAATGTTTGGGAATCATAGTCATATCTCCAAAGCAAATCAAGAAACTTATGCCCCAAGGGTGTTAAGGGTGTGATTAAACAAAAGGGAAAAAATGTGGGTGGAGGAGAGGAATTGTGCTCAAGAAGGTTTCAGATCACAATGCAGACATAATGGTAGATGTGTCCAAGATGGCATTAGACTGGATCACAAAGGTCAAGACTGCTCTTTTCCAGACGAGGCAAAGAATCCTTCTTAAATTTAAAACAGTTCTTTGCCTCTCCGTTTGGTTGCCATGGAAACCAAACCCAAAGATTTTCTTTCTCATGGGATTTCATAAGACTTCAGACATCTTGAAGAGAGATTTTTGGAATCAAGTTCCCCAGAAATTCTGAAGAACTGAGTATGGCTCATATGGAAGATGAAAAACCTCACTGGCCATGACCTTACAGGGTCTCCCCTCCACTGTAATGTAGGCACCAAGCAACACATTGCCTTCTTAGTTATTACAAAGACCTCCAACTTTTCTGCAAAGTTTCTCTGGAACATGAATTATACAAACAAATTAGTTTTCAATTTTCTCTACCAGACGGTAGGATTTACCGCTGATCATACTCACTGAACTACCAGGCTGGCTGTGAAATGGGGACACATATATTCCCAAGCTCTAGTTTACTTCTCAATCTTTATTGGCCTGAGGCAATGAATGGGTCAGGTATTAGAATTAGACTGAACAGTATTTGGGTCCTAGCTCTGTGACCTTGGGTATCTTAACTTCTCCAAACATTCATAAAATGATCATAGTAGATAATAAAATAAACTGTTCTAGGAGAAAATAAAATAAACAGATAATAAAATAAACTGTTATAACAGAGAGAGCAACAAAATTCAGGAGCTTAGAGAACAAAGGAGTTGACTGCTCTCTCATATAATAGTCCAAAGTGAGTGTTCCAGTTTGGCAGGTGGCTCTGACCTATGCAGTTATCCAGGAACCCAGGCTGAGAATATCTCCACCATCTTTAACGCATGGCATCCAAGGCAGCTGTGGTCATCATCATTTTTGTCAGTAAAGAGGGGATAGAGAGCATGGCTGATACACACCATTGTCTCATGCGCCCCAGTCTAAAAGTTACCCATGTTATTTCTGTTAACACTCTATGGGATGAACTTAATTAACTTGACCCATGTACTGCAAAGAGGGCTGGGAGAGGTAGCATCCAGCTGATGTCTAAATCCCAGATAAAATTTATTGCTATGAATGAAGGGAAGCATGGAGTTTGGTTATGACTAACATTTTCCATCTCAATGGTAATATGGTAATACTACGTCCTTCTTAGGGTTGTTGCTACAAGTGAGTTTGATTAAATGTGCCCAGTACCTGTCAGTATTCAAGAAATGGCAGTTATTCCTACTTCTAATATGCTCTTGTCTGGTCTTACATCCATAAACACCATCTATATGCTGGTGATTTCCAAAATTACTAACTCCAAATTTTTCCTTGAATTCCAGATCCAAATATCCAACTGACATTTTGTCATATCCACTTGGATATTTATTAGATATCTTATGATCCTGACATCAATTTTTCTCCCCCAAACCAAGCAATTCTCCAACACTAGCTGGACGCACTACAATTCAACTAATTTCTGAAAATATCTTCCTGGAAATAGTGTCAGATCCCACAGGTTAAGGGCTCAGTCCCACAGACTGCCCTCTCTTCCCACTTTAGATGCCCATGGCAAGTCCAAGTTGTCACTTGGGCTTCTGATCAACTGACTGTAGGTTGGAGGTTCCCATGACCCCTTCCTTGGATTTGATTAATTTGCTAGAGAAGTTCGCAGAACTAAGAGAAACATTTTACTTACTTGGTTACCCATTTATTACAAAGTGTATAACTCAGGAACATCCTGATGGAGGAGATGTATAGGACAAGGTATAGAGAAAGGGAGCAGAACTTCCATGCCCTCTCCAGGTAGCACCTCTCTCCTTGAATCTCCACATGTTCACTAACCTGGCAGCTCTCCAAACTTTGTCCTTTTGGGGTTTTAGGGAGGCCTCATTACATAGACATTACTGATTAAAAAAAAGAAGCAGTTGCTTTTTTTCCTGAATATGTTCCTTCCCCAGTTGCCACCATTTCAGCAAGTGGTACCACACAGTTGCCCAAATCAAAAACAATGAGTCTCGTTCCCTCCTCACCCTCATATTCAATCTTCCCTATTCTGTGTCTCAAATCCATTCACTTTCCTCCCTGTCCACTAAGCCATTGTCCTGTGTTTGCAACAGCCTGCCCTTTGGTGCCCTGTCTCTACTCTTGCTGCTGTACAATCTTCTTTTTTTTAATTTAAATTTTTATTAGTTGATATACAGTGTAATATTGGTTTCCAAAATAGAACCCAGTGACTCATCACTTACATATGACACCCAGTGCTCATCACAAGTTCCCTTCTTAATATCCATCATTTATCTAACTCATCTCCCACCTACCTCCCTCCATTCTCAGTTTGTTCTCTATCATTAAGAGTCTCTTGAGGTTTGTTTCCCTTTCTTCTCTTTGTCCCGCCACTTCCCATATGGTCATCTATATTGTTTCTTAAATTCCATATATGAGTGAAATCCCATATTTGTCTTTCTCTTATTGACTTATTTCACTTAGCATAATACATTCTAGCTCCATTCATGTCATTCAAATGGCAAGATTTCATTCTTTTGATGGCTGAGTAATATTCCATTACATATGTATATGTGTATACATATGTATATATATATATATATATATGGGTGTGTGTGTATATATGTATATATATACATATATACACACACACCCATATATATATATATATACACACATATGTATATTTATGTGTATATATATATATATATATATAATCACATCTTCTTTATCTATTCATTGGTCGACAGGCATTTGGGCCCTTTCCATCATTTGGCTATTGTTGATAGTGCTACTATAAACAATGGGGTGCATGTACCCCTTTGAATCTGTATTTTCTTATCTTTTGGGTAAATACCTAGTAATATTTGCAATTGCACTTGCTGGATAAGAGGGTAGTTCTATTTTTACTTTTTTGAGGAACTTCCATACTGTTCTCCAGAGTGACTGCAGCAGTTTGCATTCCCATGAGCAGTGCAAAAGGATTCCCCTTTCTCCACATCCTTGCCAACACCTATGGCCTCTTGTGTTGTTAATTTTAGCCATTCTAGCAGGTGTGAAGTGATATCTCATCATCGTTTTGACTTGTATTTCCCTGATGGTGAGTGATGTGGAGCATCAGACATAACATAGAGAATAACAAAAAAATACATAAAATTCATCATTTTGACCTGTTTAGGTATACTATTCATTGGCATTAAGAACACTCACAAGGACACCTGGGTAGCTCAGTTGGTTGGGCATCCAACTTTGGCTCAGGTCGTGATCTCATGGTTCATGAGTTCAAGCCCCACATCAAGCTCTCTGCTGTCAGTGCAGAACCTGCTTCAGATCCTCTATCCCCCTCTCTCTCTCTGCCCCTCTCCCACTCACTCTCAAAACTAAATAAACATTTTTAAAAAAGAACATTCACATTACTGCACAACCATGTCTTGCTTATTCATTTTGCTTTTTCATATATCTCCTTCTTCACATAGCTCCTCAATGCAGAGACCTTGCCTATGTTGCTCACAATATCCTTAACATCTAGTCCAAAGTTAGTCTCATTGCAAACAACAGTAAGTATTTGTTGAATAAATAAGTCTTCTATTACTCTTCTACTAGTATTATCTCTATTTCTATTTATACCATTTCTACTGTTTATTGAGATTCTATTATATGCCAAGTGCTGTGCTAGGTATTTTAAATACATTAATACCCTCAGGGCATCTGGGTGACTCAGTCTCTTGATTTCAGTTTGGGTCATGATCCTGGGGTCATGGAATCAAGCCCTGAGTAGACCTCTGCACTGAATGTGGAGCCTGTTTAGGATTATCTCACTCTCTCACTCTTTCTCTGCCTCTCTCCCCTGCTTGCTGTCTCTCTCTCTCTCTCTCTCTCTCTCTCTCTCTCTCTCTCTCTCAAATAAAAAACAAGATTTCAAATACATTAATACTCTCAAAAATCTGAAAATCAGGTATTAGTGTGCTCATTCCATATATGAAAAATTTGTCTCAAGTTAAGAGATATGTTCAAGCTCACACAATATAACATAGAACTAGGACCACAATGCAGATCTTCACAACTTCAGAGTTCACGACCTTTCCTGATACCACAGGAAAATTGTCTTTCTTCTATTCCATGCAAAAGGAAACTATCTCAGTGAAATAGCAGGAAGGTTACTTTCAAACTTCTTATTTCAGAAAGGTCTAACAAATAAATACTCTTGCTTATGAGGACAGCTTGGTGCCTCCCCCATGGCTGTTTTGTCCTCCTTGATTTCTCCCCAACTACTCTTCACATCCTCTCCCTCTAGCTCAAGCCCAGTTGCCTCCTCCAAGAAGCCCACCTGGCTCATGGGTTTGCTCTCAGTCCATGGTTCTTTATCTCTCTTGGAGTCCCAGAGCCCTAATGGTCTGTTCAGCTTGCCTGGCATCATCTCGTCCTGCCTACTTGCCACATAGGTGAACTTCATCCCTATGCCTAGGTTATAGCTCTAAAAAGAGGAGAAACTCTTTGATGCAAAGCCAAACAGAGACTAAAAAGCAGAAGTAACAGATAAGATTTGCATCGCTAACTTCTCTAACAAACCCACAAAATCCTAGAACTTCTTCAGTGGTATCTTTACAGTGGAATATTATTTGGCCTTAAAAAGGGAGGAAATTCTGACACATGCTAAAACATGGGTGAAACTTGAGGACATTTTGTTCAGTGAAATAAGCCAGTTACAAAAGGACAAAAGCTGGATGATTCCAGTTAAATGCAGTCCCTGTAGTCAAATTCATAGAGATAGAAAATAGAATGGTTGTTCCCAGTAGGGGAGGGAATGGGGAATTACTGTTTAATGGGTATAGGGTTCCAGTTTTGCAAGATAAAGAGTTCTGAGACAGATCGCTGTGATGGTGCAAAACAATGTGAATGCACTTGTTGTCAGTAAACTGTACACTTGAAAATGGTAAAAATGGTAAATTTTATTCTATGCATATTTTACCCTACAAATATATATATACTAAAAATATAAAATAAATAAAATAAAATGAATAAAAAAAATAAAATAAAATAAAATAAAATAAAATAAAATAAAATAAAAAAGTTTTCCTCAGAGAACAGGGCCCAACTGTCTAAGATGCCTTCCCTCCCTGCCTGTCATAATTTCAGGGTCTGAGCCAGAAGCATAAGGGTCCACTTCTGTTGGGTCTTGCAAATTTAAGGCCTAAAGGGCCTAACTGACTCCCCTGTGGGGCTCTAGAGAGTCCCTTCGCAGGGCCACGGACTCTCAGCCATGTTCTCTCAGGCCACACTACACCCCTCCAGGAGCATGGCCCTCTCAGCAGAGGAGCTTACACTGCATGCATTTCAGAGGGCCAGCCCCACACTCTCTCCTTCAGGAACAAATGAAACGTGTTATTTCCCAAGATTATAAGCTCTAGGAGGAGATCTGCACTTCCTCTTCTCCCAGTATCTTCCATATCAGGAATTGCACACTCAGGCTTATTGGTTTGTGAGTGCAGATGGGGAAACAGTCATTGTTTACCTATTTCTCTTGCTTTTGACCTGTCCTGCTGCTAATTTATAACTGGGAATCCTCCTTCCCCCTGCTCCCACCCAGGCCCATTTCTCTGCCAATTCCACTCAGTTATTTCTGGGAACCTCCATGGGGTGTCTCATGTGAAAAAGAAAAAAGGAATCTTCTAGATGGCCAGGCCAGGGTGCTCCCAGGCCCATCCTGGTAGCTGCCAGCACCACAGACACCATCTCTCTGAAGGGCCTCTTTGCCGTAAGTCATCCTTGTGCTGGGCTACAATGGTAGCATGGCTGTCCATAGGAAAGTGCAGCACACAAGACAAGCATTGTTAAGTCCTGGCATTAAGTGGCCATATAAAACTATTTTCTCTAAAATATTTAATGTTAACTTATGAAAAACCCAGAAAATACGTTTAAAGCCATGCCAGATTTTGGGAGAAATATTTTTTTAAAGTTTACTTATTTGTAAGAGAGAAAGAAAGAGTGCACAAGCTGGGAAGGGACAGAGACAGAGGGGGACAGAGGATACAAAGCAGGCTCCATGCTGACAGCTGAGAGCCCACATAGGCTCAAACTCACAAACCACAAGATCGTGACCTGAGCCGAAGTAGTTTGCTTAACCAACTGAGCCACCCAGGCACCCAGCCACACACTCCAGATTTCTAAATCTTACAGGAGGGTGTGAAAATCCCTAAACTAAGTAGCTTCTTCCTTTCACTTGTCCTGAGTCCTCATTCTCCTTCCTGTGCAAATACAGTAGAAGAAGGAAACTGCTGAGGGATCTGTGGCTAATCAAGCCAATGTGAGACTAAAGTCAAGAACAAAGAGCTCCAGAAACCCAGGGCCATACCATAGTCCTACAATACTAGGGAACACCAGCATGAAGCCACCCCTTTCCAGCAAGCCAGCACTGCCAAATGGTCTGAAACTGTGGTCTGGGGAGAAAAGAACCTGCCACACATGTGGAGTTTTTTGTTTGTTTGTTTTGAGAGAGAGTGGTGTGAGCTGGGGAGGGGCAGAAAGAGAGGGGGAGAGAGAGAGAGAAATGAAGCAGGCTCCACACTGTCAGGGCAGAGCCTGACACAGGGCTCGAACTCACGAACCGTGAGATAATGACCTGATCTTATATCAAGAATCAGTCGCTTAACCCACTGAGCCACCCAGGCACCTCAACACATGCGGAGTTTAAAGTCAAAGGTGGCTATGCCACAACATGGAGAAACCTTCAGAACATTATACCCAGTGAAATACGCCAGACACAAAAAGGCAAAAACTGGATGATTCTGCTTACAGGAGGTACGTAGAGTCATCAAATAGAAATTCAAAGTAGAGAGAAAGCAGAATGGTGGTTTCCAGGACCTAGAAGGAGGGGGTAATGAGGAGTTGTTGTTAAAGGGGTACGGAGTTCCAGTTTTGATGAGAAGGGTACTGGAGATAGATGGTGTGATGGCTACACAGCAATGTGACTATACTTAATGCCACTGAATTGTGTCTTAAAAAATGGTTAAAATGGTAAATTTTATGTTATGTGTGTTTTACCACAATAACAACACTTTCAGGTGGCTGATTCCCAATCTCTCCCGCCCCATTTCAGAGAAACAGAAGGGTCAAGATAAGGGAGGGGTGGCTCTCTACTGCCTGGCCCTGTTGCCTTCCAGACCTTGGGCACCAGAGCTCTTTCTAGCCACGTTCATAGGCCTCTTTCTGGACCCACCAGGTCTTCCATCTGGGGGAACAGTTGTGGGGAGAGCCAGCGTGTGGACAGGGGAACGTGGCGCACAGCATCTTGACCCTTTCTCCATTTTCCTCCAGTTTACTGCTCTTACCTACAGGGTGAGTGCTTGCATGCATTGTTTAATTTTCACACTCTGCAGAACACTTCACCTACCTCCTCAATCTTCAGGACAACCCTGATCCCCAGGACCTGCAGGAAGAAGGAGTAGAAAGAGCAATGCATCACGTAGGGACACCTGACTCAATGGCCCAGCTCTCAGGTCCCCGTGTTGCCTTAGGCAAGTCCCACAGCCTCTTTGAACCTCAGTTTCCTCATTGGTAAAATGAAGGCAATTGGACATGATAATCCCCAAGAGCCCTCTAAGCACCAGGCTTCTGAGAAATGGCCTGGCACAGCATGCCCCTATTAGCACACATGAAACCAGAGAGAAGAGTCTCAGAGGAGGAGGAAGGCTGGCCCAGCACACACTTCTTAGAAAAGGACACAGTTAGAAGCAAGAGCACCCATGACCTTCTGAAATGCAAAAAAGGCCCAGGGTTCTGCAACTCTTTGTTCTTTCATAGAACACCTCGCTCTCCCCAGGAAGAATATTTAGGGAGTAGGCTAAATACTCCAGCCCTGGCCTGCTTCCTCAGCTGCTGATCTGATTCTGGAGGGCCTACTCTACAGCAACTCCCATGGGTCATCCCAGCCAGCCCCTCAGGGATCATGTGGGCCCAACCCACCCCTCTTTGCCTTACTTTTCAGCTTTGTAGGTGAAGGAGCAGGCCCACAGGAACTTTGCCTGCACCACCTCTGCTACTTCAGCTTGACCTGCAGAGCTGCTGTCGAACCGTGCAGCCCTCCAGTCCACAGAGCCGCCTGCCCTGGAACTGCTCTGCCTTTAATTAGGCAGCAGTTTTATGAAGTGGACGTGAGTGCCAGGTTTATGGAGCCCTCCCTCTGACCCAGGCCCAGCTGACTCTCCCAGGGATGCCCCCAGCCCTGGAGACAGGTACCCTAAGGGCTTTCCTGGCCTGCCCTGCATCTCTGGGCTGACACTGGCACAATGAACACCTAAATGAGCTCACAGGGAAGAGGAGAGAACATGAGGATGGGTGTACCCAGAAGCAAGCCCATGGAAATGGGCATTTGGAAGCCCCAGAACTCTAATTCTCCATGCCATTTACCCATCATGAAACGAACACTTAGAAACTGGAAACCTATGAATAGAATAATTCTGTTGTAAAGCTTTAAGGACTTTGTCATGGCTGGGCCCAAAATTCACCGTGGTTTCTAAATTAACAGCAGCCATCTTCATTTACCAGCAGGATAAAGAAGGTAATTCATTTTCTTAGAAGCTTCAAGCCTGTCGCCCTGCTCACAACCAGTCCAAGCAGCCATTCCAAGTACTGCCTTCAGCCCATGCCAAACTTAGATCAACTGCAGACTCCTAGCTTTCTGAGGAGAAAATGGAAGTATGTGTGCCATGGATAGTATTGCATGTGTACACGTACTTGTATGAGGGTATTTACATACACCCCAAATGAGCATGCATACATGTTTATCTGTGCACACCTGCTAAGGCTTTGGGAGGCTCTCCACACTCACAGGATGGAAAAACCATCACATTTATTATCTGCCCTTGTGCGGTATTTAAAATACAACTTTGAATGTGTGCACATTTTTTAATGTTATTGGACCACTTGGGTTTTTTTTTTTTTTAACCAGGCTGACTTTGAGCCAGACTGCATCTGTCTGCATTGAAAGGGACCATTCTTTCCCTCAAACTCCCAGCCCTGGCCCCGTCCTCACACACCCTCCTTCCAGTGAAACCTGAGCATTTCCTTTCCCGTAAGGCTCAGCCAGCCCAGCTTCTTCTCAAAGCCTGTGCTCAGCTCAGAGGCCAAGCCCTGCTGCTCAAGCAGACCCACGTGACTCTTGAACTGTGAACCCAAGTCCCAGGGTGGGAAACCGTTTGTCAACAGCCCCCATATTTACGACCACAAGGCCAGGCCTCTCTCTGGTGCAAAACTAGTGTTCAGACCAACCAATCATGTGAAAGAGTTCCTAGATCTGTTCCTAGATCCTCCAAAAATCTCTCTTCAGCTTTGGAGAACATGATTTCTCCTCCATTTGTGTCTTCTGTCTGGATGATCATTCTAATTTGGAGATTCCAGTAAGAAGAGGGCCACTTGCTCAAGACACCCACTTGGAGAAGCATCCTTGAAAGTTTCCAGAATTTTTTGCAGTTCTCATCACTGTGATCCTAAGCTGGAGATATCCCTTTTGTAGATGGATTAGTCCTCTGTCTTCTCTGAGAGACACCATGGACTGTGTTTTCTAAAATACACTTTTTCAATCTTTCATTTTCACTTTAAAACACTTTAGCATCATATATAACCCAAAATACAACTTTGTCAGCCCCATTTTCATCTATTTATATACTTTTCAATCCTGACCATATGAATGAGTATTTTATCAAGTTTCAACCAGACATCCAATATTTTCACTTAATTTATTATTTAAAGCCACTTCCATTTGTGATACAGTCTACACAACTATAATTTCTACTGCTTGAACACTATTCCATTCAGCAAACACTGGGACTTTGTCATCCCCCTATTCCTGGACATGTAGACGCACAATGGTGTAGACCAGTTATTTCGTCCATTGATTTCCTTGGGATGAATTTCTATGAGTGAAACATTAGTGTATCCACTGGTATAATCATTTCCAGGACTCAGGGTATTCCAACTTGTGTTCTGAAAATCTTTTAACAACTTACAATGTCACTTTAGAGGAAGTATAACTTTTTTAATTGCAACTTTGCCAGGAATTAAATTAGTTTTTTCTGACTTAGAAGCTAAAAGTTGATAAACTCAAAGGTTATTTTAATTTACATTTCTTTTATGACTAGTGAAGTCATCATCCACCCCACCCCACCACACCACAACCCCAAACTCTGAGCATTTTTAAAATAGCTTAAGGCTATACATTCATTCTACCTTCTTTAGATTCCATTCCAAGGAAAAGATGCAAATGAGACCCAAAGGGAGAAAGAGAGTGGAGAGCATCAGAATAGCCTGTATATGTTGCCTTTCATGTACAAATCACACACCTAGATCTTGCTGACTAGAAGAGAATGGGAGATTGAGCTAGGAGATGGGAGTGCAAAGAAAAAAAATCCTGGCAGAGGGACAGTTACTGGTCAATTCTCTCCCTTTTGTGGTAAAGATTGGCTTTTGTGTTGACCACTGCTGCCTCCCTGAGGCCTGTTCTCTTCTATGGGACTGTGAAGGTGCACTCAGTTTAGTTACATTTCCTAACTCCATGACCCCAAACATAAGCTCGCTCTATACAGGTGGTTTGCCTTCAAAGACAATACTTCAACACACACTCTCTGGTACCTTTCCAGTAGCACTGATAGGCATGCAAAGTCTTTTTTTCCCCAGACTTTATTGAGATATAATTGACATATAACATTGTGTAAGTTTCAGATGCACAATGTGTTGATTTGATACAGTTATACATTGCTGTGTGATTGCCACCATAGCATTAGCTAATGCCTTCATCCCATCACACCATTTTTTTCTATGGTGAGAACATTTCAAATCAACTGCCTTAGCAACTTTCGAGTATATAATACAGTATTTTTAGTTGTATTCACAACACTGTGTATTAGATCCCCAGAACCTGTTCATCTGATAAGTGGAGGTTTACTCTTTGACTAACATCTGCTCACTTCCCTGAAACCCAATGCTTAAGTAACCACCATTCTACTCTCTGTTTCTACAAGGTCAGCTTTTTCAAGTTCCAGATAGGAGATCATACAGTATTTGTCTTTCTCTGTGACTTCTTTTGCTTAGTGATAACGCCTTTAGGTCCAAACGTGTTGTTGTCAGTGACAGGATTTCCTTCTTTCTCATGGTTGAATACTATTTCATTCTTAATGTATACCACATTCTTATCCATTCATCCATTGGCAGGCACTTAGGTTATTTCCATATCTTGGCTGTTGTAAATAATGCTTCAATGAACATGGGAGTGCAGATACAGTTTCATAATCCTGTATTCATTTCCTTTGGATATATACCTAGAAGTGGGATTGCTAAATCATACGGTAGTTCTATTTTTAATTTTTTGAGGAATCTCCATACTGTTTTCCATGGTGGCTGCAGCAGTTTACATTCCTTCCAACAGTGGCCGAGGTCTCCCTTTTCTCCACATCCTCATCAACATTTGTTCTCTCTTATCTTTTTGATAATAGCTATTCTTGTCTACAGACATACCACCCTGAACACCCCCGATCTCTTCTGATAATAGCTATTCTTAGAGGTGTGAGGTTATAGCTCTTTGTGGTTTTTATTTGTATTTCCCTGATGATCAGTGGTTCTGAGCACCTTTTCATGTGCCTGTTGAGGATTTGCATGTCTTCTTCATTGACAATTTGTATGTCTTCTTTGTAAAGTCTTTCTCCTCAGGACCATGGGCTGAAGCTTCCAACATTAAGCCAAATTAGCAGCCAGGAGCGATGCTTTTTTAAATCCAGGCCACTTTGGGAATCTGACAGAAACACAGATTACAGCCTCACAAATTCATGATACATACCTACCATATCAGAGGTCTCAGAGTTTCTGTAGCATCCATTAACTCGAGGTTAAGAATTAAGTCCATCCAGAGCCACCAGACACTTGTGCAGGGAAGTTCTATCTTGAGCTGGTGAAGACATTGGTGCTTGACCATAGGCTCTTCCTCAGGCCATCAGAGGCATGTTATTGTCTTACGAAGAAGTTAAGGGACAGTTTGGGATGACAAGAAAGAGAAACTTGGGGAGAAACTGAGGGCAAGATATCTGGGTATTTGCCATATTTCCTAGATGTTGGGCATCTAAGGAGATTTCCAGTTTCAAGGATCAGGGCCTTACCTTGATTCAGACATTCAATACTCTTATTCTGATATTAAACAGCTCTCTGCCCAAAAGCTTTCCCACCGTCCTGGAAAGTTACTTCCCTTTATAAACCATGAGATGTGGCTCCTGAGATAATCTCATTCCTGAACTCCTTGAAGCTTATCTGTCTCCCGACTAGATTGTCCAGGCCTGAAAAACAACAGCATCTCTT
Organism: Felis catus; assembly: GCF_018350175.1. Taxonomy (NCBI): domain Eukaryota; kingdom Metazoa; phylum Chordata; class Mammalia; order Carnivora; family Felidae; genus Felis; species Felis catus. The sequence continues at coordinate 27,065,276 of NC_058372.1, read as the reverse complement.
ACTTCTCAGAATTCATAGCATGTCTCACATGGTAAAAATGTTAAATGAATGAATGGCTTTAGCTAGAACAAACCTAATCCTAACCTTCCTTGGGTAAGCAAGAAAGGACTGGGCCTTTATTAAAACAAACTTCTGTGAGGATCCTAGTCCAGTCTTTCTATGTGGGTATTGTGGGGGGCATTAATTTTTATTTGGTTTCAGGGTTGCCGTTTGTTTTTACTACTCCTTCTAATATTCACATCATTATCTGTACCCTGTGCTTTGCTTCTGCTGTACCCAGTTAGTATGACAGCCTACTCTATGTTTACCAAACCCTCCACAAATTTTCAAGATATTTTGCACATATATAATATAGACATGTATATAGTTTTTCTTTTTCACATATGATAGCACGGTATTACTTGCTCTTTTCACTTAGCATATGTTTTTTTTCATGGTAATCTTTTTTCTTTTTTATTAAGTTTTAATTTTAATTCCAGTATAGTTAACATTCAGCGTTATATTAGCTTCAAGTGTACACTATAGTGATTCAATAAATCTGTACATTACTCAGTGTTCTTCATGATAAGTGTGGTTTTAATCCCCATCACCTATTTCACCTATCCTTCCATCCATCTCTTTTCTGGTAACCATCAGTTTGTTCTCTATAGTTAAATGTGTATTTTTTTGGTTCTTTAGCTCTCTTTTTTTTTTTACTTTTGTTCATTTGTTTCATTTCTTGAATTCCACATATTAGTGAAATCATATGGTATTTGTCTTTCTTTGACTGACTAGTTTAACTTAGCATTATACTCTCTAGCTCCATCCATGTCATTGCAAATGACAATATTTCATTCTCTTGTATGGTTGAATAACATTCCATTATATATATATATATATATATATGTATATATATATATATACATATATATATATATACACATATATACAAAGAAGATCTGGCATATATATATATATATATATGCCAGATATGTGTATATATATATGTGTGTGTGTGTATATATATATATATATATATGTTTTTATTCTGTTTCATTGATTTATGTGTTTATTTTTGTTCCACTACCATTTTGACTAGTGTAGCCTTGTAATATAACTTGAAGTCTGGAATTATGATGCTTCCAGTTTTGGATACTTGGACTGCTTCTGTAAGTTGATTATTATAAATAATGCTGCAATAAACATAGGGGTGCATGTATTCCTTTGAATTGGTGTTTTGAATTTTTTGGATAAATACCCAGTGCTATCTTTATTTAGGGTAATTATATTTCTAATTCGTTGAGGAAACTCTATTGTCTTCTAGGGTGGCCACACCAGATTCCCAACACTGTATGAGGGTTCTTTTGTCACCACAACCTCACCAACACTTGTTGTTTCTTGTGTTTTTTATTTTAGCCATCTGACAGTGGTAAGGTGCTATCTCATTATAGTTTTGATTTGCATTTCCCTGATGATGAGTTATGTTGAGCATCTTTTCATGTGTCTGTTGGCATGTGTATGTCTTCTTTGGAGAAATTCCCTTCATGCCTTCTTTTTTAAAATTATCTTAGAGAGAGAGAGAATTGGGGACAGGGGCAGAGGGAGAGAAAGAAATTCTTAAGCAGAGGCTTAAGCCTAACAAGGGTCTCAATCCCATGACCCTGGGATCATAACCCAAACAGAAACCAAGAGTCAGATGCTCAACAAACTGAGCCATTTGGATTCCCTACTTCTGTCCATGTGTTTTGGTTTTTTTTTTTTTTTTTGTCCATGTGTTAATTGGATTATTTATGGGAGGGTTGATGTTGAGTTGTATAAGTCCTTTATATATGTTGGATACTATCCCTTTATCAGATATGTCATTTGCAAATATCTTCTCCCATGCAGTACGTTGTCTTTTAGTTTTGTTGTTTCCTTTGCTGTGCAGAAGCTTTTTATTTTCATGTAATCCTAATAGATTATTTTTGCTTTTGTTTCCCTTGCCTCAGGAGACCTATCTAGAAAGAAGTTGCTATAGCCAATGTCAGAGAAATTAATGCCTGTTCTGTCTTCTAGTATTCTTATGGTTTTACATCTCCCATTTAGGTCTTTAATCCATTTTGAGTTTATTTTTGCATAAGGTGTAAGAAAATGGTCCAATTTTACTCTTTTGCATGCTGCTGTCCAGTTTCCCAACACCATTTGTTGAGGAATCTATCTTTTCCTATTGCATATTCTTTCCTCCTTTGTCAAAGAGTAACTGACAGCATAATTGTGAGTTTATCTCTGAGTTTTTTATTCTGTTTCATTGATTTATGTGTTTATTTTTGTTCCACTACCATTTTGACTAGTGTAGCCTTGTAATATAACTTGAAGTCTGGAATTATGATGCTTCCAGTTTTGCTTTTCTTTTTCAAGATTGCTTTGGCTATTTGGGGTCTTTTGTGGTTCCATACAAATTTTAGGATTGTTTGTTCCAGTTCTGTGAAAACTCCTGTTGGCATTTTGATAAGGATTGCATTAAATGTGTAGATTGCTTTAAGTAGTATAGACATTTTAACAATATTCATTCTTCTAATCCATGAGCATGGAATGTCTTTCCATTTCTTTCTGTTGTCTTCAATTTCTTTCATCAGTGTTTTATACTTTTCAGGTTACAGATCTTTCATTTCTTTGGTTAAATTTATTCCTAAGTACTTTATTGTTTTTGATGCAATTGTAAATGGGATTCTTAACTTCTTTTTCTGCTGCTTCATTATTAGCATATAGAAATGCAACAGATTTTTCTACATTGATTTTGTATCCTAAGATTTTACTGAATTCATTTATCATTTCTAGTAGTTTTTTGGTGGAGTCCTTGGGGTTTTCTGTGTACAGTATCATGTCATCTGCAAATAGTGGATGTTTTACTTCTTCTTCCTTACCAACTTAGATGCCTTTTATTTCTTTTTCTTATCTGATTGCTGTGGCTAGGACTTCCAGTACTGTATTGAATAAATGTGGTGAGAGTGGACATTCTTGTCTTGTTCCTGATTCTTATCCTTTTTCTTATTGATGTGATATATCACATTGATTGATTTGTGAATATTGAACCACCCTTTTATTCTGAAAATAAATCCCACTTGATCATGGTGAATGATGTTTTAAAATGTATTGTTGAATTCTATTTGCTAGTATTTTGTTGAGGATTTTTGCATCTATGTTCATCACAGATATTGGCCTGTACTTCTCTTTTTTAGTGATGTCCTTATTTGGTTTTGGTATCAGGGTAATGCTTGCCCCGTATAATGAATTAAGAAGTTTTCTTTCCTCTTCTGTTCTTTGGAATAATTTGAGAAGAATAGGTACTAACTGTTCTTTAAATGTTTGGCAGAACTCACCTGTGAAGCTGTCTGGTCCTGGACTTTTGCTCATTGAGAACTTTTTTATTACTATTTCAATCTAATTGATGGTAATATGTCTGTTCAAATTTTCTATTTATTCCTGATTCAGTTTTGGTAGGTTATTTGCTAGGAATTTATTCATTTCATCCAGGTTATCAAATTTGTTGACATGTATTTTTCATAAGATTCTCTTACAATCCTTTGTATTTCTGTGGTGTCAATTGTTATTTCTCCTCTTTCATTTCTGATTTTATTTATTTGAATTCTATCTATCTATCTACCATCTATCTATCTATCATCTATCTCTTGTCTGGCCAGATGTTTATTAATTTTATTGATCTTTTCAAAAAACCAGCTCCTGGTTTCATTGATCTGTTCTGTTGAGGGTTTTGTTTGTTAGTTGGTTGGTTTAGTTTCTATATCATTTATTTCTACTCTAATCTTTATTATTTTATTCTTTCCAAACAATTTTGGACATTGTTTTTCTTTTTCTAGCTCCTTTAGGTGTAAGTTTAGGTTGTTTATTTGAGATTTTTCTTGCTTCTTGAGGTAGGCTTGTAGTATTCTAAATTTCCCTCTTAGGACTTCTTTTGCTGCATGACAAAGATTATGGGCCACTTTATTTTCATTTTTATTTGTCTCTATGTGATTTTTGGTTTCTTCTTTGATTTCTTGGTTGACCTATTCATTGTTTAGTAACATATTTAGGAGCATGTTGTTTAACCTCCATATATTTGTGTTCTTTCCAACCTTTTTCTTTTAGTTGATTTCTAGTTTTATAACAGTATGGTGTTATTGTCAGAAGAGATGCATGGTATGACTTTGATCTGTTATTATTTGTTAAGACTTGTTTTGTGACTTAATATATGATCTATCCTGGGGACTGTTTCTTGTACACTTGAAAAGATTGTGTATTCTCCTGTTTTAGGATAAACTGTTCTGAATGTGTCTGTTAAATCCATCTGGTCTAACATGTCATTCAAACTGTTTCCTTGTTGATTTTTCTGTTTGGATTATCTGTCCACTGATGGAAGGGTGTTAAATTCTCCTACTATTATTATATTGCTATCAATTAGTATATATATACATATATATGTATATATATATATTTATACATATATATGTATATATATATTTATATTTATATTTATATTTATATTTATATTTATATTTATTCATTTTAGACAGAGAATCAGGAAAAAGGGATGAATTTAGTTAGATTTTTCCCCCACTTCCTATTTTTTAATGTATTTCTTTAAATTCAAGTTAGTTAATATACAGTGTACTATTGGTTTCAGGAGTAGAACCCAGTGATTCATCACTTATGTATAACACCCATTGCTCATCCCAACAAATGCCCTCCTTAGTGCCCATCACCCATTTAGCCTATTCTCTCACCCACCTCCCCTCTAGCAACCCTCAGTTTGCTCTCTGTCTTTAAAAGTCTCTTATGGTTTGCTTCCCTCTCTGTTTTTATCTTATTTTTCCTTCCTTTCCCCTGTGCTCATCTGTTTTGTTTTTTGAATTCCACATATGAGTGAAATCATATGAAATGTGTCTTTCTCTGACTGACTCATTTCACTTTGCATAAACACTCTAGCTCCATCCATGTTGTTGCAAATGGCAAGATTTTATTCTTTTTGATCACTGAGTAATATTCCATTGTATATACATATACCACCTCTTCTTTATCCATTTATCAGTGAATGGATATTCAGGCTCTTTCCATAATTTGGCTATTGTTGATAGCACTGCCATAAACATTAAGGTGCCTCTGCCCCCTTTGAATCTGCATTTTTGTATCCTTTGGATAAATACCTAGTAGTGCAATTGTTGGGTCATAAGGTAGCTCTATTTTTAAATTTTTTTTTTAATTTTTTTTTCAACGTTTATTTATTTATTTTTGGGACAGAGAGAGACAGAGCATGAACGGGGGAGGGGCAGAGAGAGAGGGAGACACAGAATCGGAAACAGGCTCCAGGCTCTGAGCCATCAGCCCAGAGCCTGACGTGGGGCTCGAACTCCCGGACCGCGAGATCGTGACCTGGCTGAAGTCGGACGCTTAACCGACTGCGCCACCCAGGCGCCCCTATTTTTAAATTTTTTGAGGAACCTCCATGGAACCACCCAAACACATAAAACAGTTAATAACAAATACAAAGGAGCTATTTTTAGACACCTGTAAGAATGGCTGAAAATAGTTCCTTTATATTTGTAATTAACTGTTTTATGTGTTTGGGTGGTTCCATATTGGATGCATATTTACAGTTGTTATTTCTTCTTGTTGGATTGTCCCCTTTATTATTATATAATGTCCTTCCTTGTTTCTTATTATAGTCTTTGTTTTAAAGTCTATTTTGTCTGATATAAGTATTGCTACACAAGCTTTTGTTTTACACCCATTTGCATGAAAAATGTTTTCCCAGACTCTCACTTTCAATCTGCAGGTGTCTTTAGGTATGAAATGAGTCACTTGTAGGCAGCATAAATGGCTCTTGTTTTTTATCCACTCTGTCACCCTATCTTTTATTGGAGCATTTAGACTATTTACATTCAAAGTAATTATTTATAGATATATATTTATTGTCATTTTTTACTTGTTTTGTGGTTGTTTTGTGGTTATTCTCAGTTTCTTTCTTCTTTTCTTCTTTTCATGGTTCACTGGCTTTCTTTAGTGATATACTTGGATTACTTTCTTTCTATTCTTTGCATATCTGTTACCGGTTTTTAATTTGTGTTTACCATTAGGTTTGTATACAACATCTTCTGCATATAACAATCTATAGTAAGTTGATGGTCACTTAAGCTTGAACCTATTCTTTACTCTTCTCCCATGTTTTAGGTATATGGTGTCATATTTTACACTTTTTTATTTTGTGGATTCCTTGACTGATTTTTACAAACATACTGATTTTTACTACTTTTTTGTTTCCTACATTTGATACCCTACTTATGGCCTTTCCTTTCTACTCAGAGTTCACTTTAAAATTTCTTGTATGGGTAGTTTAGTGGCCATGAACTCCTTTAGTTTTTGTTTGTCTGAGAAACTCCTTATCCCTCTTATTCTGAATGATTGCCTTGTTGGATAGAGTATTCTTGGCTGCAGATTTTTTTCCTTTCAGCACTTGGAATATATCATGTCATTCCATTCAGGCCTGCAAAATTTCTGCCAAAAACTCTGCTGATAGCCTTAAGGGGTTTCCCTTATATATAACTGTCTTCTTTTCTCTTGCTACTTTTAAAATTCTTTCTTTTTTTACTTTTTATGATTTTAATTACTATGTGTCTTGGTGTGGACCTCCTTGGTCGATTTTGTTGGGGGACGTCTGTACTTCTTGTTCTGGATTTGTGTTTCTTTCACAGATCCAGGAAGTTCTCAGTTATTATTTCTTCACCCCCTTTTCTCTCTCTTCTTCTGGGATCCCTATAATGTGAATGTTATTATGCTTGATGGAGTTACTGAGTTCCCTAAGTCTTTCCTCATTTTACATAATTTTTTCTCTCACCTGTTCAGCCTGATTATTTTCCATTACTCTGTCTTCCAAGTCGTTATTTTGTTCCTCTGCTTCCTCTAGCATGCTATGTATTCCATCTCGTGTATTTTAATTTCACTTATTGAGTTCTTCATCTTTGATTGGTTCTTTTTTATCTCTTTGTTAAAGGTCTCACTCTCTTCTCAAATCCAGTGAGTATCTTTATGATCATTACTTTAAATTCTCTATCAGGCATATTACTTAATCCATTTCACTTAGGTCTCTTGCTGTGGTTTTGTCCTATTCTTTCATTTGGGGACATATTCTTCATCTCTTCATTTTGTCTAACTTTGTGTCTCTTTATCTGTGTTAGGAAAGTCAGTGATGTCTCCTGCTCTTGAAAGTAGTGGGCAGGGCACACAATTTTAACAAGGTGGTGTTGTTCCTCTTGCACAAGGGACACACAGCCACTGCAGAGACTGGGCCAGCTGGGGCTGCTCTGCAAAGCACACATAGGTAAGGATGCAGTATTAACAAGCTGTGCACATACCCTTCCACGGGGGTGGGTGTGTCCTCATCACTATGACTCACCCCATGAGTTGTGGTTTTGGCAAAGTTTATGCTGGCCATCTGGTAAAGGGAACTTACAGTACCAGGACTGAAGCAAATGACTGGGAAGGATGGACCCACCAAAGTTCAGGGGGCAGGGCTTGGTGTAAACAAGTTAGGTAGCAAGTGTCAGAGTGTCAATGTTGTGCTGATATCTGCAGGTGGCTGTGTGTTTATTCTGAGAGACAGGGGAGGGAAATGTCACCTGCCAGCTACTTGGTTCCTGGAAGAGTCTCCCTCTGAGATGTATAAATAACTCTCCCTCGTAGGGCACCTGGGTGGCTTAGTTGGTTGAGCACCCAACTCTTGATTTTGGCTTAGGTCATGATCTCACAGTTCATGGGTTTGAGCCCCACATCAGGCTCCACAATGACAGTGCAGAGCCTGCTTTGGATTCTCTCTCTCTCTCTCCCTCTCCCTCTGCCCCTCATGGATGCTCTCTCTCTCTCTCAAAATAAATAAATAAAAAAAATAAAAACATAAAAACATAACTCTCCCTCCTTCATGCCTAGGGGTTTTCCAAGCTGCTGCTTCTATGCTATATCTCCACAGGTCGTTTGTTGTGCTATCTCTTTAAGAGTGAGGACTCAGCTTTCTAACATCCTCCTGGCTCTCCCAGAGCCAAGCCCACTGATTTTTTTTAAATTCCAGTCCTTAGGTCCCACTGGTTGTAAGAACTCATGAAATTCAGCCCCTCTCACTTTCAAAACCAAATATTGTTGGGATTCATCGTTTTCCCCCATGTGGGGTCCCCAGTGTGATAGTCTGTTTCTCACCCTTCTTTATCCCTACCCCCAGCTCTCTCCCAGCCACAGGCAACCAGGGCCCTTTCAGTTCCTCACTGTGTCTCTACACTTTCTACTCTCTTTGATGTGGTCTCTTCTCTACCTTCAGTTGTAGAGTTTGTTTTGTCAGGCTTTGGGTCATTTTCTGGGTTTATACACTGATATGAGTGTTATGGAGTTGTTTCCATGGGATGATGTGAGCTTAGGGTCCACCTAATACACCATCTTCCTCAAGTTCTCTTAGCATTATGTTTTGAGGCTTATTCTATATGAATACATTTAGAGTTGCCTTGTTTTTGTTTTTGTTTTCATGGCTGGATACTACTCGCTTGTATACACTTATTTTGATTTATTTAATCTGTCTCCCACTGATGGGAGGTTAAAGTATTCTTAACTTTCTGCTATTATAGGTAATGTTACATATTCTTGTGAAATTATATCTGATAGATTTATTCCTAAACGTGGGATTTTTGGGTCAGAGGGTATGTGCATTTTTTCATATGGATGCCCACCACGGATGACATGCCAATTCAGACTGCATCAACAGTGTACAAATATACCTCTCTTCCCTCATGCTTAACAATATTTTATCACTTGTTTAATCTTTGCTAATCTGAAAATGAAAAAAATCTCATTGTAGTTTTGTGTTGTATTTCTTATGTTATAAATAAGATTAGGCATTCTTCAGAGGTTTCAGAGCCATTTGTTTTTCTTTATCTTTATCACTTTCCTTTCTTTGCCTGAGGTTCCACCAGGCTTTTTTCTTACTAGTTTATAAAACCTTTCTCTATATATCAAGAGCTTTAGATCTCTGTATAGTGCAAGTTCAAGCATTTTCCCCCTACATGTCTTCTACCTTTTACTTTTAGGTATTTAGAGGGTAGTGTTGTTTTGTTTGTTTTCCACTGTGCAGAAGTATTTTCTTCTCTTGCATACTGATTTTTCTTTTACTTTTTCTGAGTTTTTTTCATAATTGAAAAGGCTTTCCTCACTTCATATTATTTTTATAATTCCCCCATGTTTTAACATTACAAAATAGTTTAATAGTTCTGTTATTCATGATTAAATCTTTGATCTAAAATTTATTTTTATGTAATGTGTAATTAATATGTAACATAATGCTAGCTTCATTTTTCCAGAAACCACATTTTCTTCACTAATTTGAAATGCCACTTTTAGTATATATGCTAAATTATTATACATATTTGAATGTTTCTGAACTTTTTATCCTGCTCTATTGATCTGTCTCTAATAATACTTCAGAAACCCATAGTTTTCATTACTGTAATTTTATAATGTGTTTAATATCTGGCACAGATAGTCCCCTGCCCCATTATCCCTTTTTTCCAGAACTTTCCTGCCTATCCTTGCTTATTTGCCTTTCCATATGAGCTTTAGCATACACTGTCTAGTTCCAAAAATCTAATATATTGAAATCTTTAATCTATGAAGAATTGACCTCTTAATGATACTGAATCTTACACAAGAACATAATATGTGAGGGTTTTTTTTTTTTTTTTTTGGCTTGAAGGGGATTATTTACTTGTTTGGGTTTGGGGGTTGTTTGTTTTTTGTTTTTTTTTTTGTTTTTTTTTCCTGTTGCTTTACGTGTTTTATGGATTTCTTTGTTTTTTGTTTTAGCTAAGTCCTATTTGGATTCCTTTAGTAGCATATTGATGAGTTTTTATATAATTATTTTGCACATTTCTAATTAAGGTTACTCATAGGTGTGTTCTTTTTGTAGTTGTTGCTTTTGTATATGGAATATTTATTATTAAGTCTTAGACTAACTAGTTTTCATTTGTCTATATTAAAGCCATTGACTATAGAATACAAACTTTGAATCTAGTCACTTTACTAAAATATTTAACTATCTGTAATTCCCTGGAAAACCCAAGAAAATCTGCTGGAAAAAAATAACTATCATATAACCTACAATTAACGATTAACGAGTTTATCTTCTTTTTAATTTGTATATATCATATTTCTTTCTACTGTAATTTATGAACTGATCTCTAGAACAGTGTTACATAATATTTGTGAAAGTGTATATTCTTGTCTTCTTCCTCTCTTTGAGACAAATGCTTCAAGTGTTTCTGCATTTTAAGCCTGACACTGTTGTTGGGATTGAAATATGGGGGTTTTTAATGTTTATTTATTTTGAGAGGGAGAAACAGAGAGAGGGAGAGAGAGAAGAATCTCAAGAAGGCTCCACGCTGTCAGAACAGAGCCTGGCTGTGGGGTTCAGTCTCACAAACTGTGAGATCATGACCTGAGCCAAAATCAAGAGTCAGACACTTAACTGACTGAGCCACCCAGACACTCTTGAAGTATCTAGCCAGCTAGCTAAGCATTGAGAAAACATGGCTGCTAACATCTCAAAGAATCACATAGGTATAATGTATCTCTTCATGAAAACACACATACCACCTGTGAAATAATTTTGTCCCCCAAAAATGTCAAAGCTGGATCTGATCGAACCACTAGATCCAATTACCAACTTATGGAAGCACAGAGAACAGAGGAACTATCTACATCATAACACAGGGAAGCAATCAGCAAATTCTAGACTATAAGAAACACTATGGGACACACAACTCAGGTTATTTGACAAATAAATTCTAAAAGGGTAGAAAAGAGAGAAGGCATGAGGGAGACAAATGTAGGTTAAAAAGACAAAAGGCATCAATCAACTTCAAAGTGTGGAATTTATTTGGATCCTGATTCAAACAAGCAAGCTGCCAAAAAAATTATAACATCATGAGACAATGAGAAATTTGAATTTTACTGGATATTTGATGACATTAAGAAAGAATTGTTAATTTTTTTTGATGCGATAATGGCCTTAAGGTTGTTTTTCAATCCTCCTCTTTAAGCGATATGTACTAAAATATTAATGGATAAAAGATACGATGTCTGCGGTTTGGTTCAAAACAGTATAAAAGAAAGGGAAGTAGATGGAGGTACAGATGTAACAAGAGTGGCCATAGTTGGTACACCTTAATGATACACAATTTTTACTTGTCAATTACACCTCGATAAAGCTTGAAAGGAAGAAAAGAGTGGTTGCAGGTGAAACTGTGTAGTGGAGACATGGGTGTTTATTATACTATTCTGTTTACTTTTGTATTTGTTTGAAATTCTTCATTATACAAAGGTAAAAACAGAATGGATGCATTTTATAAATGCCTTTGTAGGATCTCTAAGAAGAGTAAATTATGTCTTTTTTGTGTTTTATGAATATGTTCCATATTATTAATCATTTCCCTTGCTTTCCTGGAAAAAAAGCCACTCAGTCATGTTCCATTATCCACTTCATGAGCTGCTAGGTTCTCTTTGCTGTTATTTTGATGAAGTCTTTTGAATAATTATTCTCAAGTGAGACCTTAGTTTCCAAGCAGATCAAAGGATGGGTGTTTGTATGTGAAGACACCTTGAGGCCCTTGTAATAGTAATAATAACAGCAGTAGATATTGATTACCCATCTCTGTGCTGAGCACTAGACTTCTTAGCTAACCTTGCCCTTCATCTCACAATTGAAAAGAATGGACCCCAAGAACACCGAAGCAAGGAGAGGAGGGGCATGACCTATTGGGCCACACCACCCCTGAGTGTGTACCATTCCTGAAGCCACCACATAGAACTGTGAAGTCCTGTACATTATCCTAGCCCTTGACACTAGGCTAGAGACCCTCCTCCAGTCCTGATGTGAGACCTTTGCTTCAAAAGCAGCCTGAATCAGGAAAGAAGTTGCTCCATAATGGTCTTTCATTTTAGGCAAGTTGGAAATGGTCCATTGCAATATCTTGAGAATCCTTGAACAATGAAATATGTGTGAAATCAAAGTTCCATTTTCTGGCACAAGGATTGTTACATTAAAAATAGCATGGGGGGTGGTGACTGGGTGGTTCAGTCAGCTGAACGTCTGACTTCTGCTCAGGTCATGATCTCACGGGTGTGGGTTCAGGCCCTGCATAGGGCTCTGTACTGATAACTTGGAACCTGGAGCCAGCTTCGGATTCTGTGTGTGTGTGTGTGTGTGTGTGTGTGTGTGTCTTTCTCTCTCTGCCCTTGCCCTGCTTGTGCTCTGTCTCTCTCTGTCTCCCAAAAATGAATAAATGTTTTAAAAAATTTAAGAAGAATATCTGGGGGGGAGCACCTGGGTGGCTCTCAGTTAAGCATCCACCCTTGATTTTGGCTCAGATTATGATTTCCCCATTCATGAGCTCGAGTCCCACATCAGGCTCTGCACTAACAGTGCAGAGCCTGCTTGGGGTTTTGTCTCTTCCTCTCTCTCTGCCCCAACCCCACTCCTGTGCTCTCTCTCTCTCTCTTAAAATAAATAAATAAACTTTAAAAAATAACATCCAGGGGTGGGGCATCTGGGTGGCTCAGTAGGTTGAGCGTCCAACTTTGGTTCAGGTCATGATCTTGCGGTTTGTGAGTTCCAGCACCCCACCCGCCCCATCCCGGCAGGCTCTGTGCTGACAGCTTGGAGCCTGGAGCCTACTTCGGATTCTGTGTCTCCCCCTCTTTCTGCCCTTCCCATGCTCATTCTCTGTGTCTCTCTGTGTCTCAATGATAAATTAATGTTCAAAAAACTTAACATAAAATAAAATAAAATAAAATAAAATAAAATAAAATAAAATAAAATAAAAAAATAGCATCCTGGGGTGCCTGCGTGGCTCAGTCAGTTGAACATTCAACCCTTCATTTTGTCTCAGGTGATGATCCCAGGGTCATGAGATCAAGCCCATCACTGGGATCCATGCTCTCTCTCTCCCTCTGCCCCTCCCATGCATTCCTTCTCTCTCTCTAAAATTAAAGATTAAAAAATATTACCTAATGTTTCCCAAATTCAAATTACATAAACTAATATACTGACTATAGAGAAAGGATGCTCTTGATTTGACATTGAATGAAAACAAGAAGTTTAAAAATTATAAATATATATATATATATATGCAGTAAAATCTCAACTTTATATTTCATGTGTATAAACAAAAGAGAGAGAAAGAGAGAAGACTAGAAGGAAAAATACCAAAACATTAACAGTAGCTATACCTGGATGGTGATTGTGGATGATTTTTTGTTTGTTTTCTGCAAATATTTTCAATAAATATATCCCAATTTAAAACTATTATTTAAAATAACGGAGTGGCATTCCACAGGTAGTCAAAGGACTGTAGTTAATCCTCTTGTATTAGAATTTTATCTTGGTCAGTAAAATTTCCAAAGACGTAATCAGTTGGTCCTTAATACATCCACATCAGTAAAAAGTGTGCTATCATCTCTATCATCTCATTGTGTTATTTTTAAAGTTTTATTCAGTATCAGACCCAGATATTTCTCCCATATTACCAGTATTTTCTAGCTTTATTTTTCTTACTGCTTACCCTGTGATCTGATCATGCCTTTTTTACAAATAAAAACAAAACTACTTAGGAAGCTTGAGATGAGCAGGCATCAGAGACCCCATTAGATATCATCATCTCCTCAAGTAAGGATCTTGTTTCTCCAGAGGCTAGGAGCCCCAGACTGCCTCTGTGGACAAGTCTGATATTCCCATGGGATCTCTCCTCAGCATTGCTCACCTCCTGGGGCTCCATACCTGCTACCTGTGGCCCCCAATTTCCAAAATGCTCCTGTGCTAACGTTGTCTACGTGCATACAGAAATATGCTGTACTATTTTGAAAGCTGTAAAATAAGTAGGCATAAGAACCTTCAACATTCTTTTGCAGTGAAATTGCAATTATCATAAATAATTGAGAAAAGAGCTCTCCAACTTTTCAGATGCCTTGCTTTCAGAGAAACCAACTCTCTTTCCACCTTCAACAACCCTAGCATATGCAAGCTGTAAGGGCTGAGATTTATTTCCTGCAGCTGCTTTTATTACATAGTGTGGGCCCTACTCCCCAAAGACACCTCAAATAGATTGTGTCCGGTTTGTTTTAGAAACCGTGGTATCAAGATCAAGTCCCAGAACTACCTTATGACCTAAAGAAAGCCTAAACCTTCTAGGTAGGGGAAATCAGCCTATATAAGCCATTTATACAACACTTAAAAATAAATAAACCAAGATATAGTAGATACTGCCAAATAAATAACCCTCTTTTAAAGAATACCTTTCAGTGGTTTGAAGTGAACGAGACTTGCCTTAAAAAAGAAAGAAATGATATAATTTGGTTCTCTTCTCAGTACCAACTGTGCCATTTGTAAAAACAACAAAGACCTCAAAATTGTTCAGAGTTCATTCCTCTAAGCCACAGAGGCAGAATTCCAGACACTTGGGTGGTCAGAGTCCCATGAAGAGGAGTGAAGGAAACCAAGGGAAATCATGAGAGGAAGTGCTTCATCCAGACCAAGGGACTATTATTTGCGAACATTATTAGGGGTTACATGGTGATAAAAGGTTGCATTTAAACCAGGGCATGTTTCTAAGGGAGTTCAAATATCCTCTGAAGAATATCATGAGCTTGGATATGAAGTGAGTAAGTATTTTTACTCATTTCACAGTAGAAGTGACAAATTTTCCCATTGTCTGCAAAAGCACAGAAAAGGTTTGGTAATTATGTTTTACTTGATCAGTCTGTAGTCGCAAACTGTTCATTTGAACAAAATCTATATGTGGTCTAATGGATTAAAATAATGGATCAAGTTTTATTTTGTTTTCTTTTGGCTTTTCCTTTATACTGATCATGATTTTGGAAAAGTGTGTGTGTGTGTGTGCGCTCAATAATAGAGCAAGAGTAACTTTTAAGCCTAATAAAAAGAAATAACAGACCTTAGCAATTGCCTAGATTTGCAAAAGCAATGAATAAACAAAGACTAAAGGAAAATCAAGGACAGTGATGGAGGATGTATCTTGTACCCTAGCCTCACCTTGGATGCCCTGCCTGCCTTGTTTTTCTTGTGCTGATCTGACCTCTGAATGTAAATGCACGATTAGTCCCCTGAGGGCAGAGACTGCTGCAGTTTGTGTGTTAATGTGTCTGGTGCCAGATAGGGCTCTTAGCAGGACCTTAGTAGACATTGAAGACTAATTTCCCAAGATGAGTTTCCCTTTGTTGATGAAACACTTTGAAGCAAATGCCCAAGAAGGTCACCTCAGAGACCTCCATCCCATGGCATCAATAATCCCACCAGGACAGCATCTCCCAAAGGAATGTGGGTTTAAAGCTTCCTTTTCTAAACTTCCTGCAACACTGGGACCTCTAATTTTTCTGATAGGAATGGCGAATTTCCAAGCAGTTCATATTGTGAGGATTTGTTGTGGGAAGTGCTTCACTCAGCTGTGTTCCAACCTGGGAGCTGGGTGGGTGCAGGCTCTGAACACAGGCATCTGGACCAGCCTGGGGAAGTTTTTGTGCTTATGCATTTATTTCTGTCCTCAGTGTTTTAGCGCCTCTGGATAAAAAATCCTTGCTAGAGCCACAGACTCAGAACCAAAAAGCCAGAAGGCCCATCCACAGTCCCTCTTCCAGAATAATAGGCTGGGCTCTAACAAGCATATGTAATGAGCCCAGAACAGGCAGTTTACTGTATCTTGGCTTCCTGGGTGATGTCCATTGAACCAGAAAGTTGACCTATGATTGATCTGATCGGTCAATGGAGGAAGCAAGACTGCTTTGGTTTCTTTCATTCCCCCAATGTTGAAACCACCTGCATTTGAAGGTTTTAGGAGCTTCTAGACAACCTCAATAAAAGACACATTCTCATCTCTGTGTGTGTCTGTTGATGTGTGCATGCATGTAAGAGTGATCCCAGGTACAGACCAATCCACTCCACAGCCAGAGCAAAAGAAGGTAAGGATACTTCCATAGTTATGCTGGAGTAAAAACACGTCTCAAAGTCCTCAAGCCTGCATGTTGTTTAGAGCTCTCCTTACTACTATAAGATTAACCCCAAAGAATTCATTTAGCTTCTCTGAAGGTCAGCCTACACAATGTTAAACTCTCCAGATGTTCCCAAATATTAAGATTTAAACTATGTCAACACAGCATACTCTCAAACTCCAGATGTTTTCCCGTATTGAAAATATAACTTACATCTTATTTTAATAGTTTCAGGTACTATTTTTTTGAGGATGTACTAAGTTCTAAGAACTATACTATGTGTTTTGCTTAAATATCATTTCTAATCTTTACAACAACCTTGCAAGGCAAACATGATTACCTCCCCTTCATTTGTCCTTTTCCTTATGTCAGTTTTGAGGTCACATACCATTTTATGGAGACAAAACTGAAGTCAAAAGGTCACATTACCTGACTTGGATCATGTATCTGTTACTTGACAAAGAATGGCAAACAGAATGAAAGTTTGCCCAGATCCAAAATCCACTCTGCCTTCATCTCTCTGAAGAGAGTTCCTATTTCTGCATCAGTAACATGAGAATAATGTTGTGTTTGGAAGGTTGCTAATAAAATAATATAATAGAGATGGACTAGGAGGCCACAAACACAAGACTTCTTGGACAATTTAGCAGGAATGTAGTTAATTTGACCAACACTGTGCTTTAAAATTTTTTAATCTGAATGATACTGGCAGGGGAAGTTCTCTTCAGTTAAACACAAATCCCTCTCTGTCCTATTGTCCCCACCCAGCTGACTCACTAATTGGTCTCCCCCTACCGGCCCCTAAAATAATGTGAGTTTGTAACACCCCTCTGGTTTGGAGCACAGGGGAGAAGTTGAGAGGTCACATTCTGTTTCACAGTGATCCAGGAGGAGCAAGAAACACAGGTGGATTATGGTGACAAGGAAGAAATCCACTTCCAGATCCTCGGCTCACATATGCACTTTCCCCCAAGAGCATCCCACAGTTGAGTTCACAACTGCCCTCTTTTACTTCACAAAAGATAACATCCCCCTCACCCTTCCCACATGACTCCAAAGACAAAGCAGGGGAGTCTTAGTAACAATGAAACAGGCATAGGACTTTGTGTTTCCCCAGGACTTCCCACCTGATGTTCTATCTGTGAAGGTGAGGCTGGTTTGACAGTGTGTGGCTCATGTAGGAATGTTCTATATCCAGATATGTGATAGGAGTGAGAATTTTTGTTAATAAGTGCCTCTTACATTCTGCAACTAGTGTAGAGAATGTATCACTGGCAAGAGGAAGAGTCCTGGGACCCAAACGCCCAGGATAGGTCAGTCTGAGATGGAAAAGGAAGAGGGAACAGGTGGCAGGAAGCCCTACTCCATCATGTGGTGGATTCACTATATTTTCTTATTTTCTGTGTTTCTGATGATCTGACATCTGACGCTTCACCAACAGGGAAAGATGGTCTCTCCCAGCATTAGTCGGTCTTTAGAGATGGCAAAGAACTTACCTGTGGGCATGCCTTTTGATACAAGTCAGCCAATCCAGAGTCCTCGGATGTGGGGCTCTCACTCCAGCCCTAATCCTCATGCCCTAATCACCTCAAGGCCAGGTATGGGACCATCGGAGAGAGCCCCTGTGCCCCAGAGCCCATTGACATTATTCAAAATAGCCAATCCTAAGCCTGCCCACTCTGCCTTGCCTGTCCCTTCCTATTGAAACCACAATACAGTTCTGGCCTGTGTTTTCTTCCACCTCCATCTGCCTTCTGACCAACCGTGGTGTTTCCCCTTATAGTCCTGAATGGCATGACATGCCCTCCTCTTGAGACTTGTGACTAATAAACTATTTTCTCAATGGCAATTGTCTCCTTATCTGTTTGTTTCACCATACCTAAATAATAATAATAATAAAAAACATACATTTTAAAATACATGAGATCCAATCCTTTTCTTATAGAGCAAAAATTCTTTATTTCTGGGTTCCCAATTAAATGATCATAACCACCCAATTAATTAAGCACCAATTAGCAAATATATTGAGATTGCTTGCAGCATACAAGCAATATTCTAAGCAATATGTAAGGTAAAAAGAAATTGAAGATCTAGTCTCAGTCCTCAGAAGCTTATAATCTCATAGTTTCTAATCCTGTCATTAGAAGAGGAACATTGAGAAGTCTTCCCCAGGGCACTATAATCTACAAGCATATTTCAGAAAGTGTATCCATGGAGCAGTAATTCCAAGGAATATTCAGGGTGAAAATCTCAGTAGTCACATGATTTGGGGAACCATTATTTCTAGAGAGTCACAATACACATTAGCATATTAAAGTCTTGGTGAAATCCATTTAAAATGTATTTGTTTCTGAAACATTTTTTTACAAATTGTATATATGACAACTGTTGACAATTATAAACAGCCGATGTAACTAGTTGTTGTCAAAACATACTTTGGGAAACACCAGCCCATAATGAACAATTATTTAAGAACTGTTCCTTATTTAAGTTATATAAGAAATTTCAGAATTTAGGGCCAATACAACAATTTCTCAACTGAAAATTGAGTATGCTCTGCTATTTCTGAATCTATAACTGGTCTCAAGAACCATCTATCTCACAGGTGGAAAAAGCTGTTAGTTGCTTCATAATATCCCTTTTCCCCTTATCTAGTCATAGAACCCTGATTTTATTAGGTAGTAGCAACATTCCCAACTAATAGAATGCATTTCCCAGCCCTTACATTTAGGTATTGCCAAGTAACTACTGTCAATGAGGCAGTGATGGTAGGACTTCTGGAAATATTTCTTAAAGAAAACTAACTCAGGTAGTGAACCCATTTTGCCCATTCATGGCTCATTTTTCCTGCTGTCTGGAATGCAGATGTGATGGCAGGAGCTCCATCAGCCATTTTAGACCATGAGGTTAAACTGAAAATGGGAGTTATGCACTATGAATATGAAAGCAAAAAGACAGAAGAGGCAGGAATCCCTGCCAACATTGTGAAGCTGCCATATCAGCCCCCAAATGCCTATATCTTGACCTGCTTTACATGACAAAATAAACACTTATATGTTTAAATCACTGTTATTTGAGGTTTTCTTTTATAAACAGTGGTGCTAAATCTTAACCAAAGTAAAGAAAGAGAGTAACTGCTTGAGAGAGATTTTATTGATACTTCTGGCACAGGAGTTTATTGACCAACTTTCCAATAAACTTCCACCTTCCCAGCTGTTGCTCCAAAAGCAAAACATGATCTATTACCTGATAACCAACAGAAAAATTCCCCTTCCATCTAGGGATTCCTCCTCACCCCAGAATCTTAGCCTGTGGCCCTTTGTCCTTTCTGCAGAATGAGAGTCATGTTTTCCTTGCCAGATTCCTTACAGAATTACACAACATGATTTTTCACTGATCGTTGCTTTTCACAATGTAAATTTCTCCTGTAAATCTTATTCTCATTTTCTTGAGTGCATCTCCCTTTTGGATGGAGCTTCTCACCACAAGGTTGCCATGTCACTTGGTTGTGATATTTTATACAGATTTTTACCCTTTTTTCTCCATCTGTCAGGAATTGAGTTTCCAGTAAGAGGAAGTTTCTTTTTGATTCAGTAAATTGATGTAAAAAGAGGAGTAAAACTATTTTGATGGGAATGTGTTTGCTTAGATACCTTTTCCAGCTGTTTAATGCAAATTCAAGAGTTCCTTATTCAATCTCTGCGTACAAAACAAAAAGGAAGCAAGGACCTGCAAAAACACAAAAGGCTTTTACAGAGCGAAATGTTTTTCTTCTTCATCTCAAAAGTAATGTCATCTGAGGAAAAGTCTGTGATGAGGTTTAAGCTAAGTTTCACATAGAAGGGTAAGTGGAATGTAAGAGTTGAGTTTTGGGAAAATTGTCTTAGTCTTTTTTATTTGAGCTGTTATAACAAGATACCATAAACTTAGTGTCTTATAAGCAACAGAAATTTATTTCTGTCAGTTCTAGAGGCTGGAAATTCAAAATCAAAGTGCAAGGATGCATGGGTGAGGGCCCTCTTCTGGGTTTCAGACTGCAAACTTCTTGCTGTATCTTCACATGGAGGAAGGAACTGGTAACCACTGTGGGGTCTTTATAAGAACACTAATCCCATTCATGTAGGCTCCATCTTCCATGAAGAATGGGGATCACCTCCTAATGACATTACCTTGGGTGTTAGGTCTTCAGCATATGAATTCTAGAGGCACCCAAACATTCAGACTATAGCAAAAATATCATGGTTTACTAAGTAATTCACTTTAGTCTCTAGAATAAAGATAGATTGATGGAGAGAGAAAGAGAGAGAGAGAGGACTATTACAATCATAAGATGATGGAGAGAAAATCTAGCTCAATTTCCTTTGTCTACTGATGAGAAAACTAACTCCCAGAGAAACTTAGCCCACGGTTTCCCAAGTAACACCTATAATTCAGACTCCCAGTCTAGATTCTATCACTGCCACTTTGCCTCATTCATACTGGCATTAGTAACAAACTAAGTTATGCTGCAATAAAAGTAACCCTCAAATCTCCGTGGCTTGTAATAACAAGGGTTGATTTCTCTCTCATATGCATGTCTGCAGCTGGTCTGCCTGAGGGCTCTGTTCATCTTAGTTCATCAGGCTGTGGAGCTGACATTCCACTATCCTAGGTCACAGCCGTTTTAGCACTAAGTTCACGGTTTCAAGGAAAGACAGCATGGAGGGTCTCCCACCAGCCCTTCCTGGCTCCATCTAGAAGCGACCAGGGTCACCATCTCCCACATTTCATTAGTCAGAGCACATCTTGTAGAGGTTGGGGAATGGTCCATACCTGCCTTGCTGTGTTTTACAAAGGGCTAGGGAGCTGGGGAGACAAAGGCAAAGTTAACCTGCAGAATCTTTTTCGACATGATATAGAATTGACCTCTGGTGGCGGCATGGAAAATTACAACCTAAAGGCATGAGGAATGCTTGTGTCTCAAATTCTGCCTATCTCCAAATCTGAGCATAAGGAAATGAAGATTTTAAGTCCTTCATTGCACCATATGGCGGCCACAAAGAAAACTCTGTTTTTAAAGCATGCTGTTTTGCTAAGCTAAATGTTCTTTGAAGAATGTTAGGCCTGGACAGAACTGTTGGCTCCTTTAACTCGGCCCATACAGTTGTCTTATAGATATTATTACTCTTTTACAGATGATAAAACTTAGACTCAGGGAGTGAAGGAGAGTTGACCAAGTGTAAGAGTATAAGATGTTTTATCCCACGATAACAAACATCCTTAAAATCCTGCATGTGTTCTCACTCAGGATGTGTCCAACATGGGTTATCAGGGAGCTCTGCTCTATAAAATCATTGGAATCAAGGGTGATGGAAGCTTCACTACCTTGCAGCTGCAGGACTGATAACACACATCTTCTTTAGTCACAATGGCAGAAGAGAGAGACAATGATCACAATGCTTCCACCTGCATGTGACACAAGTCATTTCCACTCACCACTCACTGGCAGGGTTGGCCACGTGGCCCAATCTCACAAGCAATGGCTGGGAAGGATAGATCTGTGAGTGTGCAGGACAACCATGAAGCTGTCATGTCCATCAAACCAAGGTACTCAGCAGCAGAGCTGGATCTAGAACCAAGTCATGTGAGTTTCCTTTCAGTGTTCCTATTCAGAAACCAGAATAAATGGCTTCAAGTAAAAATTAGGTTCTAAACCAATGACTTTGGGCTGCTTTATCTGAGAGTCAGTTTGCTCATTTATAAATAGAAATAATAAATATATTTTATTGTTTATTATTATTAATTTTATTATTAACAATAAACTATAAATAGGAATAATAAAATTTATCTCAAGTGTGTTTATGAGGTCTGCATGAGATATGAATATTAAGTACTGGTATAGCATCTAGTGCATAGTAAGCACTCATTAAATTGTTTGCTGTTGAGGTTGTAGTTTTAAAGCCATATGACACTGTTGTGCCTTTGACTTTAATGTCAGGAACTGGTGGTGTCAGCCAGGTAATCCAGACACCTGACTCTGCTCTCTAGATCTTAGACTTGGTTAAAATGACCCTCCAATGACAACTTTTGTTGGAACTGGCAATTTATTACTCAGACACTGAGAAAAACCTTTCACAAACCCATTAATGAGTGTGGGTTCCTTTTCTACACTCATTATTTTATCCATTAATTCAATAAAAATCTATCAAAGACATCGTTTTCACTAGGTACTCTTTTATCTTTGTGCCAGGAATACAGTGGTAGAGAAAACAAAAGTCCTGCCCTTATGGTGTTTATAGTCTCTGAAGAAACAGAAAGTCATCTTGCATGGTCTTTGGGAATACATAGGGAGAGAAAACACCCTTATGTGTAAAGGAAATTGGAGACTCTCAGGCACAGACTGCTATCGTAGTCTGTATCCATAAACAGAGCATATTTTGGGCACGTTGAATTTGAGTCATCTCTAGGGGTAAAAATGGGTACACTAAGTCATGTTGTGGCAGTTATCTGCCCAAACCCCTTAGCAAGCCTCACTCCCTCCTTCCTCTGATTGTGTTTCTTCCACAAACCAAGCAAGCCTCAAAACACCCTCTTCTCTCAGTCCATTGTGTTAAAATATTCACTTAATGTGATAAATCCAATAAATGTTATCAAAACAATAAATTCTGGTGCCTTCTCCGAGGACTCTGCAAGTTGTGACTGTCGGTTCCCCAGGATGGATTCTTTTGGTTATGGCCCTAATGCCTTTTTCTTTCCTTCTCCACGAGGGCAATCTTTTCCACATTTTCCATGTTTACCACCATTCTGCTGTTGTGCATCTACACTCTGATATTCCATCTCTTTCATCCTTTTCTTTAGCATACCTTCCTTTTTTCAGTGGTTAGAAATCTAAACATCACATGGCTCGGCAATGGCAATATAGTTGGCTCAGCAGCTTGCCAAAGTGTCAGACTGTGCACTATGGAAGAGCCACAAGCCTCCTTGCTACATGATACTCTGGGAGTCATTACTGAGAGCTTGGTATAGAGTCTGTTTGTTCACCTTCCCCACTGATCTTATGAGCCATTTAATATCCTGTAAGAAATCCTTTTTTTGCTCAAACTACTGAGGGTGGATTTTACTCTATAACCAAACCCTAACCAATACAGTAATTGGTATCAGGAGGGGTTGCAAAACACATTGGGGTCCTTAGGAATGAAAATCAAAGATCCTTTATCTCAGTGGTTTTCCAACTCCTAAGTACAAGTGGTACACAGATCATTTTAAAGAAATCTATGTCCATATCCTCACCTTCCATATATACTCTTGCCTCAAAGACATTAAATGCGCAATCACCCTTCACCCAGTTTATAACAGAAAGCAATAGCCCTCAGCCCTCCCAGACTGACTCAGGTGATTGCCCTAGGCTTAGCAACCTAACACAGGGAAAGCCTTCCCTGATAACCAACCAAGGAACCATGAATCCTCCTGCCTTTCCATCCTCCCCTGTCTTGTGTTACCTTCTGTTAAGTGTGAGACTTGGCTTTGGCAACTGAGTATTTTGGTCTGTGCTGGAATGTTCCTAATTCAGGTGTGTGATGAAGTGAAGCTGTGAGCATGATGTCAACTGTTGTTTAAAAATCTCTTCACCTCTTACACCCTTCAGCCACTGTCAAAGAATGTGTCATTTTAGAGGGACAGTCCTGTGAAAGAAAAGAGAACTTGGGTAAGAAATACTACGTGGTTTGGGTGCCCCTGGGTGGCTCACTTGGTTAAGCAGCCAGCTCTTGATTTTGGCTCAGGTCATGGTCTCACAGTTCATGGGTTTGAGCCCTACATGGGGTTTTGCACTGACAACACAGAGCCTGCCTGGGATTCTCTCTCTCCCTCTCTCTCTGCCCCTCCCCCACCTCTCTCTCTCTCAAAATAAATTAAACTTTAAAAACAAAGAAATGCTATGTGATTTTAGAAATACAACTAGGAAGGAATTGGAAAAACAGAGAACCATCACAAACCCTTTCCCATTCCTATCAGCTTTATTTTGTGATCGGGACTTTCCCGCAGTTCCATGTATAAACACAAAAAGTAGAAAAAGAATTGATGCAGAGAGTAGATCTTAAGCAGTGTCACCACAAAAAGATAAAAAATACTTAACTATCTGAAGTGATAGCCAGGTTAATTATCTTAATCTTGGTAATCTTTCCACAGTGTGTGTGTGTGTGTGTGTGTGTGTGTGCATGTGTGTGTATAAACCATCACATTGC
Organism: Felis catus; assembly: GCF_018350175.1. Lineage (NCBI taxonomy): Eukaryota > Metazoa > Chordata > Mammalia > Carnivora > Felidae > Felis > Felis catus. The sequence continues at coordinate 27,041,010 of NC_058372.1, read as the reverse complement.
GCACGTGGCCAGATGGTCAGTTTCTGGGTGTTCTTTCTTGTACTTTGTACTGAGAAGCTGTAGTCTTTCACTAACTTGCATGATTGGACAGACAGCCTCAGCTATTTTCCTTGACTTTCTGCAAGCACTATCAGTATCATAATCTACCACTGATGCTTCAAGCACTTTTAGACCTGTTGTGGACCTAAGCGGTAGAGCCTCTTGGTCTTGGCCTGAATAATTGTCCCTGGATAACTCTCAAAGCTGGTGGTCATTCATAAATGGGTCGAAGTGCACATTCACATGAAGTAAATATTAATTCCCAAATCCAGACTCCCATCAAGTTCTGTAGCTGTTTAATAACGGTAGGTATGTAAGGTAAAGGAAGTTGCCTTTTGCTTTGGAAAGAAATATCCCATCACTCTGCAGATCATTGTATGTATATATACCACATCTCCATTTATCCATTGATGAACATGTAAGTTGTTCCCATATCTTGGTTTGTGAATAATGCTACAATGAACATCGGAGTGCAGATATTCCTTTGAGAACTTGTATTCATTTTGTTTAGATATACACACAGAAATAAGATTGTTGGATCAAATGGTAGTTCTAACTTTATTGTTCTGAGACTCTCCTTACTTGTTTTCCATATCGGTTGAACCAGTTTACATTCCCACCAAGAGTGCAAAAGGGTCCCTTTTCTCTATATCATTACCAGCATTTATCTCCTATCTTTTTAACGATAGCTGTTCTAACAGGTATGAGGTAGTATCTCACCGTGATTTTAATTTACATTTCCCTGATCATTAGTGATGTTGAGCACCTTTTCATGTACCTGTTGGCCACCGGTATGTATTTTTTGGAAAAATGTCTATTCAGTTCTTCTTTCCTTTTTTCAATCAGATTGCTTGATTTTTTGGGGGGGGTGGTTAGTGGTGGTTGTGGTAAGGTTTTTTTTTCTATTGACTTGTATGAGTTATCTATATATTTTGGATATTAACCACTTATCAGAGATATGATTGTCAAATATTTTTTCTGCTCCATAGGTTGCCTTTTCATTTGGTCAACGGTTTCCTTTGCTGTACAGATTTTTCGTTTGCTGTAACCCCATTTGTTTATTTTGCTTTTGTTGCCTTTGCATTTGTTGTCAAATCCAAAAAATCATTGCCAAGACCAATGTCAATAAACTTACCTACTATGTTTTCTTCTAGGAATCTTATGGCTTCAGTTCTTATGTTCAACTCTTCAATCCATTTTGAGTTGACTTAAAAAATTGTTTTAATGTTTATTTTTATTTTATTTTTGAGAGAGAGACAGAAAGCACAAGTGGGGCAGAGAGAGAAAAGGAGACACAGAATCCAAAGCAGGCTCCAGGCTCTGAACTGTCAGCACAGAACCCGATGTGGGGCTCAAACCCCATGAACTGTGAGATTATGACCTGAGCCAAAGTCTGATATTTAGCCAGCTAAACCACCCAGCTAAATGACCCAGGCGTCCCTTGAGTCGACTTTTCTGGGTATAAGATAAGGGTACACGCTATCTATCTATCTATCTGTCATCTATCTATCTATCTATCATCTATCATCTATCATCTATCTATTTGCATTGGCTATCCAGTTTTCAGCTATACCATTTATTGTAGAAACTACTACTTTGTGTTAAATTAATTGAAAAAATGCATAGGTTTATTTCTAGGCTCTCTATTCTCTATGCTATATGTCTGCTTTTATACCAATACCATACTGTTTTGATTATTGTAGTTTAGTAATATAGTTTGAAAACAGAAAGTGTGATACAGCTTTGTTTTTGTTTCTTGAGATTGGTTTGTCTCTTTGGTATCTTTTGTGGTTCCACACAAATTTTATGATTTTTTAAATTTCTATGGGAAATACCATTGGAATTTTGATAGAGATTTCATTGAATCTGTAGATCACTTTGGGTAGTTTGGAGATTGTAATAATATTAATTCTTAGAATTCACAAGCATGAATATCTTTCCATTTATTTGTGGCTTCCTCAATTTCTTTGATCAATGTCATAGCTTTTTGTGTTTTGATCTTTCACTTCCTTTGTTTAATTTATTCCTAAGTATTTTATTCTTTTTGATGCTAGTGTAAATAAGACTGTTTTATTATTTTCTCTTTCTGATAGTTTGTCCTTAATGTATAGAAACACAACTGATTTTTGTATATTGATTTTATATCTTGTAATGTTACTGAATTTGTTTATTAGTTCTAACAGTTTGTTTGTTTTTGGTGAAATCTTTAAGGAATTCTATTTATAATATCCTGTCATCTGCAAATAGAGACCATCTTTCTTCCTCCTTTCTGATTTGGGTCTTTCTTTCTTTCTTTCTTTCTTCTTTCTTCTTTCTTTCTTCTAGTTAATTCCTCTGGTTAGGACTTCCAAAACTATGTTGAATAAAAATGGTGAGAATTGGCACCCTTGTCTTGCCCCTGTTCTTAGAAGAAAATCTTTCAACTTTTCACCATTGAGTATGATATTAACTGTGGGCTTATCATATATAGCCTTTATTATGTTCACTGTATGCTCAGTTTGCTGAAATTTTTATCATAAAAGCTGTTGACCTTTCTTAAATGCTTTCCTGCATCTTTTGAGAATATCATGATTTTTATCCTTCCTTTTGTTAATGTAGTGTATCACACTGATTTGCAGGTGTTAGAACATCATTGTATCTCAGGGATAAATGCCATTTGATCATGGTGTATGATCCTTTTAATGTACAGTTGTATTTGCTTTGTTAATATTTTGTTGAGGATATTTATATCTAAGTTCATCTGGGATATTGACCTGTAATTTTTTTCTTGTAGTGTCCTTCTGGTTTTGATAGAAAAGTAATACTGGCCTCTGGACACCTGGGTGGCTCAGTTGGTTAAGCATCTGACTCTTGATTTCAGCTCAAATCATGATCTCACAGTTCATGAGTTTTGCCCCACGGTGGGCTCTGCACTGACAGTGTGGAGCTTGCTTGAGATTTTCTCTCTCTCTCTCTCTCTCTCTCTCTCTCTCTCTCTCTCCACCCCCCCACCTCCTGCCCTCAAAAATAAACATCAAAACAATGCTGGCCTCATAAAATGGTTTTGGAAGTGTTCCCTTCTCTTCTATTTTTTTTTGGAATAGCTGGAGAAGGATTGGTATTAACTCTTTAAATGTTTGATAGAATTTACAGTGAAATCATTTGACCCTGGACTTTTGTTTGGAGGAAGTTTATGATTAATGATTCAATCTGTTTACCGCTAATCATTCTCTTCAGATGTTCTATTTCTTCATGATCCATTCTTGGTTGGTTGTATGTTTCTAGGATTTATTCATTTCTTCTGTCATCTAACCTGTTGGTATACAATTGTTCATAGTAGTCTCTTATGAATTTTGTATTTTTGTAGTATCAGTTGTTATGTCTCCTCTTTTGTTTATAATTTTATTTCATTCCTCTTTTTTCTTGGTGAGTCTAACTAAAGGTGTGTCTATTTTGTTTACCTTTTCAAAATACAGCTTACAGTTTCATTGGTCTTTTAAATTGCCATTTTAGTCTCAATTTCATTTATTTCTGCTCTTACCTTTGTTATTTCTGTCCTTCTGCTAATTTGGGGCTTAGCTTGTTCTTCTTTTCCAAATTCTTTGAGGTATAAGGTTAAGTTGTTTATTTGAGATTTTTCTTTCCTAATAGAGACGTTTATTCCTGTAAACTTCCCTTTTAGATTTTAGGCCCAGGGAGATGAAGATGGAATAGGAGGACTGTAGACTCACCTTGTCCCACAAACACAACTAGATAAGTATCCAAATACCCCAGAAATAGACCTGAAGACTGACATTACAAACTTCACAACTAAAAGGAGAGAAGAGGCCACCTTAAAGAAGGTAGGAAGTATAGAGATGTCTTTTGGGGGGAAAATGGATTATGGGTTTTGCAGAGGGGAAGGTGCCCTGGTTGTGGAGAAGGGTGAGAGAGAGAAGCACACCAGGATTTACATAAGGAAAACACCTCCCCAAAGCCATTGGTTTGTAAAACAAGAAGAGCTGAATTTCGTGAGTTCTTGCAACCAGTGGGGCTTAAAGATTGGAGTTTTAAAGGTCAGCAGGTTGGCTGGGGTACTGCCCTTCTTCTGCAAAGAAGGCAGGCAGGCAAACGGCCCAGGGACAGTGTGGAAACAGTGATCTGAGGAATGGAAACAGTGATCTGAGGGGGCACACAGGGGGGAGATAATTCCCTCTTCTTAGAATGCATCCCTGAGAGGCAGCATTTATGAAGCCATCTCTCCAAGAACAAGTGAGATGGCCACTGTCACTTCCTTCCCTTACCCCTCAGCATAGACACAGAGCCAGCCCTGGGAAACTGCCCAACACCAACACTGGGTGCCTAACTTGCTTACATGAACCTCCATCCTCATGTGTTCTGGCGGGACTGCCCTTCTCAATCACGTTTGCCTCAGTCCCAACAGAGAACATCTCTCCAAGAAGAGTAGCACAAACCCTTGCCTACACCATGTCTCCAACCAGAGAATTCTTCAGGGCCTCAGTTTTGGTGGAGGTGGTCTCATTTCACAAACAGACCAGGGCACACCTGGTTAAAACTCACTACATTCAGGAGAGGAACCAAACACTGTCAACTGAAGGCAATAACAACCTCTGCAGATGACTGACCTGAAGGATAGTGCAGCCAAAACATAACAGCAAAGCACATACAACACACACAGAAATACTTCTTGAAACACCAAGCCCTGGGCACTGCCTGACCTCTTCTTCATAGAGCCATCACTTTCAGGAGCAGGAGACATCACTGGCTTTTCTAAGATAGAGAATAAGGCAGAGACTTAGACAAAATGCAAAGATGGAGGAATTCATCCCAAATGAAAGAAGAAGATAAGGCCATGACCAGAGATCTAAGTGAAAGAGATATAAGTAACATGCTGATGAAGAATTTAAAGCAACAATCTAAATAAATAAATAAATAAATAAATAATAAAGCAAGCAAGCAACAATCATAAGGATATTCCTTGGGCTTAAGGGGAAAAAAAATAGAATACATCAGTGAGAACCTTACCTCAGAGATTAAAAAGTTTAAAAAGAATCAATCAGGGGCACCTGGGTGGCTCAGTCAGTTAAAATTCTGACTTTTGGTTTTGGCTCAGGCAATGATCTCACAGTTTGTGAGTTCAAGCCCCACATTGGGCTCTGCTGATAGTGCTAAGCCTGCTTGAGATTACCTCTCTCCTCTCTTCATGCCCTTCCCCTGCTCACTCTATCTGTCTCCCTCTCAAAAATAAATACATAACCTTAAAAATATTTTTTAAATCAATCAATAAAAAATGAAGAATGCAATAAATAAGATTAGAAACACACTTGATGCAATGAGTATCAGGCTGGAATAAGCAAAAGAATGAATCAGTGACCTACAAAACAAAATAATGGAAAGTAATGAAGCTGAACAAAAGAAAGAATTATACAACATGAGAATAGACTTAAGGAACTCAGTGACTCCATCAAACATAATAACATTCACATTATAGGAGTCAGAAGAAGAGAAAGAAAAGGCTGCAGAAAATTTAGTTGCAGAAATAATAGCAGAAAATTTCCCTAATCTGGGGATGGAAACAGACGTTCAGATCCATAAGGCACATAAAACTCCCATTAAAAGCAACAAAAGTAGGCCAACACCAAGATATATTGCAACTAAATTTGCAAAATGTAGTGATAAAGGAAAAAAATCTTAAAAGCAACAAAACAAAAGGAGTCCTTAACTTTCAAGGAAAATCCCATAAGGCTATCTGGAGATTTCTCAACAAAAACTTTGCAAACCAGAAGGAAGTGGCACGATATTTTCAAAGTGTTTAATGGGAAAAATTTGCAGCCAAGAATACTCTATCCAACAAGGCTACCATTCAGTATAAAAGAAAAAACAAAAGAATTTCCCAGACAAACAAAAACTAAAGGAGTTTGTGACTGCTAAACCAGCTCATAAAGGAATAGTAAAGGGGTCTCTCAATGGAAAGAATAGACCAAATGTGACAAAGACAAGGAAGAATCAGAGAAAATCTCCAAAACAATGGCAAAACAAGTCATATCTATTGATAATTACTTTGAATATAAATAAACTAGCCCCAACTTGGAAACACCCAAATATATACATCAATTAATAACAAACACAAAGAAACTCATTGATAATAATACCATAATAGTAGGGGACTTCAAAACCCCACTTAAAGCAATGGAAAGATTATCTAAGCAGAAAATCAACAAGGAAACAATGATTTTGAAAGCCACACTGGACCAGATGGACAATATATTCTAAACATTTCATCCTAAAGCAACAGAACACACATTCTTCTCAACTGCACATGAAACATTACCAGACTAGATCAAATACAAACAAAAAATGAATAATCCAATTAAAAAGTGTACAGAAAATATGAATAGACATTTTTTCAAAGAGGATATGTAGATGATCAACAGAAATATGAAAAGATGCTCAACACCACTTGTCATCAGGGAAATGCAAATCAGAACCACAAGGAGATATCACCTCACATCTGTCAGAATGGCTAAAATCAACAACACATGAAACAACAGGTGTTGGTAAGGATGTGGAGAAAGGGAAATCCTGGTACACTGTTAGTGGGAATGTTAATTGATGCAACCACTCTGAACAACACCATAGAGGTTCCTCAAAAACTTAAAAATAGAACTACCCTATGATCCAGCAATTACACTAGTAGCTATTTATCCAAAAAATACAAAAATTCTAACTTAAAGGGATATATGCACCCCTATGTTTATAGCAGCATTATCTACAATAGCCAAATAATGGAAACAATCCAAATGTCCATTGATTGCAGAATGGATAAAAAAGAAAAGATGTGTGTGTGTGTGTGTGTGTGTGTGTATATATATATATATATATATATAGTAATATTACTCAGGCATAAAAAAGAATGATATCTTGCCATTTGCTGTGACATGCATAGAGCTAGAGAATATAATGCTAAGTGAAATAAGTCAGTCAGAGAAAGACAAATACCATATGATTTCACTCTTATGTGGAATTTAAGAAACAAAACAAATGGGCAAAAGGGAAAAGAGAGAGTGAGGCAAATCAAGAAACAGACTCTTAACTATAGAGAACAAACTGATGTTTACCAGAGGAGAGGTGGAGGGATGGGTGAAATACGTGATGGAGATTAAGGGGCACAGTTGTTGTGATGAACACTGGGTGCTGTATGGAAGTGTTGAATCACTCTATTGTACACATTAAACTATTATTAAACTGTTGTTAACTAACTGGAATCTAAATAAAAACTTAAGAGGAGGGGGCCAAGATGGTGGAACAGCATGGAAGGTTTTTTTGCACCTCTCATCCCTGAAATGCAGCCAGATCAACACTAAACCATCTTGCAACCTAGGAAATTGATTTTAGGATTAACACAACAATCTGCACGACTTGAACCACAGAACTTAGCAGTTACATGGCACAGAGAGGTGAACTGGGGGAGAGAGAAGTCGTGGAGGGCCGAGAGCTATTTTTGCTTGTGGAGAGAGGATGGAGATAGTGGGAGGATATGGGTAAAGCATCCCTCCCCTGAAAGCAGCTGGAGAGAGAGGAAGAATGAAAACAGCTGCAAGGGACTGAACAAAAAAGGGATAAAGGAAAGAAGACAAAGGAAAAGATTTAAATTCCATTAAGATGCTATAAACAGAGAAGTGAAGAGTCTGAAACTCTGCAGCTTGATACCTGGAAGTGCTCTGGTGAGAAGGGCAATTCCCCAGGAGCAAGGAGCAAGGTCTGAGGGGTCCTGGGGCCACCAGGGAGAGACAGTTCCCCTGCTGGGAGGACATTTGGTAGAGACTTATGCAGCCTCCCCAAAGGCAAAGGTCCCAGCAGACCCCAGAGATCAACCACATTTGCTGGTGTTGGAACAAGACATTAAGGGTTCACTGAAGTCTGGCACCAGATGTGTGTTGTGATTTTCCATAGTCCCTGAAACGCTGCTGCTACACAATTATGTGAACTTTTTCTGGGGCAGGCTGACACCCCGCCACAATCTCTGGGCATTGGCAGCAGCACAGTCGCATGAACATTCCAGGGGGTGGGCTGGCACCTGGCCATTGCTTGAGTCCTCCCCCAAAGGGTTTTAGCTGGTCAAAGCTACAGTCCCTCAGAAGTGAGGGGTTGGGAAACACAGTCCCATCTGAAATAAAAATCAGGAGGGAAGTGCCACCTGGCAGCCTGATGGCTTGGTCACAGTGTAGAAGCAGGGAGGAGACAGAAGCTAGAGACAAAGGAGGGGTTTTTGATTGCTGGTGAGAGCAGAGTTTTGATACTAGAGACTGGGTAGCTGGGTGATGCCATTTTCACCCCTCCTGCACATGCCCATACACACCTACATATGCCACAATAATCCACCCCAGAAAGCTAAGCAGCACCATCTAGTGGAGAATGGAGTCATTACACCAAGCCATGCCCAACGAGGCCAACCATGCTCTTAAGGAACACCACAAGTATCTCTGCCTGCTTAGGTTATGGACTATATAGTTTGACTTCTATGGGAAACTGGATGTAATTTAAATTGTATTTCACTTTGTTTGCTGGTCCATCTAATCTATTTTGTCCCTTTCTTATTCCTAACTAAAAAAAGAGAAAAAAATTATTTTTATTTTCCATTTTATTAAAAATATTTTTCTTTATTTTTTTCAACTATATGTTTTACTTTTTTGTAAATATTTTACATTCTATTTTACTTTTTCATTTCATTTTATTCCATTTTATCGTATTTATTTTTTCAAATTTTCAAACATTTTCCTTCTTTTTCCTTTTCTTTCCCTTTTTCCTCTATTCTATCAAGCTTCCTTCAACAACCAGACTAAAACACACCTAGGATCTAGCATCTTTTATTTGATTTTTTGTGTTGTTTTTAATTTTTTAATTTTTTTTTACTTTATTAATTCCTTTTCTTCCTTCAAAATGATGAAACAAAGGAATTCACCCAAAAGAAAGAACAGGAAGAAGTGACAGCCAAGGACTTAATCAACAACAGATACAAGCAAGATGTCTGAACCAGAATTTAGAATCACAATAATAAGACTACTAGCTGGTGTTGAAAATAGCATAGAATCCCTTTCTGCAGAGATAAAAGAAGTATAAGCTGGTCAGGACAAAATTAAAAATGCTATAACTGAGCTGCAATCTTGAGTGGATGCCATGCTGGCAAGGATGGATGAAGCAGAGCAGTGAATCAGCAATATAGAGGACAAACTTATGGAGAATAATGAAGCCGAAAAAAAAGGAGAATAAGGCAAGAGAGCACAACATGAGAATTAAAGAACTCAGTGACTCATTATAAAGGAATAACATCAGAATCATAGGGGTCTCAGAAGATGAAGAGAGAGAAAAAGGGGTAGAAGGTGTATGTGAGCAAACCACAGTGGAAAACTTTCCTAACCTGAGGAAAGACACAGACCTCAAAATCCAGAAAGCACTGAGAACTCCCATTAGATTCAACAAAAACCAATGATCAACATGGCTTAGCATAGTCAAACTCACAAAATACTTAGGCAAAGAAAGAATCATGAAAATAGCAAGGGGGGAAAGGTCCTTAACAAACAAGGGAAGACAGATCAGGTTCGCAGTAGACCTATCCATAGAAACTTGGCAGGCAAGAAAGGAGTGTCAGGATATATTCAATGTGCTAAATCAGAAAAATATGCAGCCAAGAATTCTTTATCCAGCAAGGCTGTCATTCAGAACAGAGGAAAGATAAAAAGTTTCCCAGGCAAACAAAAACTAAAGGAGTTCATGCCACTAAAGCAGCCCTGCAAGAAATTTTAAGGGGGAATTTCTGAGGGGAGAAAAGACAGGGAAAAAAAGACCAAAAGCAGCAAAGACTAGAAAGGACCAGAGAACACCACCAGAAACTCCAACTCTACAGGAAACATGATGGCAATAAATTCATATCTCTTAGTACTCACTCTAAATGTCCATGGACTAAGTGCTTCAATCAAAAGACATAGGATAACAGAATGGATAAGAAAACAAGATCCATCTATATGATGTTTACAAGAGACCCACTTTAGACCTAAAGACACCTTCAGATTGAAATTAAGGGGATGAAGAATCATCTATCATGCTAATGTCATGAAAAGAAAGCCAGAGTAGCCATAGTTATATCAGACACTCTAGATTTTAAAATAAAAGAGATGAAGAAGGACATTATATCATAATTAAGGGGTTTATCCACCAAGAAGATCTAACAGTTGTGAACATTTATGCTCCTAATGTGGAAGAATTCCAAATATATAAATCAATTAATCACAAACATAAAGAAACTCATTGATAATAATACCATAATAGGAGAGGACTTCAACACCCCACTTAAAACAATGGACAGATGATCAAAACAAAAAATCAACATGGAAACAATGGCTTTGAATGACACACTGGACTGGATGGACTTAACAGATGTATTCAGAACATTTCATCCTAAAGCAGCAGACTACCCATTCTTCTCGAGTGTACATGGAACATTCTCCAGAATAGATCAGATATTGGGACACAAATCAGCCCTCAACAAGTACAAAAAGATCGAGATCATATAGTGCATATTTTCAGACCACAACACTATGAAATTCAAAATAAATCACAAGAAAAAAATTTGGAAAGGTAACAAATACTTGGAGACTAAAGAACATCCTACCAAGAACTTAAAGACAAAATTAAAAAGTACATAGAAGCCAATGAAAATGATAACACCATAGCCCAAAACCTCTGGGATGCAGCAAAGGCAGACATAAGAGGGAAGTATATAGCAATCCAGGCTTTCCTAAAGAGGGAATAAAGGTCTCAGATACACAACCTAAACTTATACCTTAAAGAACTGGAAAAAGAACAGTAAATAAAACCCCAAACCAGCAGAAGACAGGAAATAACAAAGACTAGAGCAGAAATCAATGCTATCGAAACCAAAAAACCAGTAAAACAGAACAATGAAACCAGGAGCTGGTTCTTTGAAAGAATTAACAAAATGATAGACCCCTAGCCAGTTTGATCAAAAAGAAAAAGTAAAGGATCCAAATAAATAAAATCAAGAGTGAAGGAGGAGAGATCACAATCAGCACAGCAGAAATACAAAAAAATAATAAGGTAATATTATGAGCAATTACATGCCAATAAAATGAGCAATCTGGAAGAAATGGACAAATTCCTAGAAACGTATCAACTACCAAAACTGAAACAAGAAGTAATATAAATTTTTATCAGACCCATAACCAGTAGAGAAATTGAATTAGTAATTAAAAATATCCCAAAAAACAAGAGTCCAGGGCTGAATGGCTTTCCAGGAGAATTCTACTAAATATTTAAAGAACAGTGAACACCTATTCTTTTGAAGCTGTTCCAAAAAATAGAAATGGAAGGGCAACTTCCAAACTCATTCTATGAAGCCAGCATTATCTTGATTCCAAAACCAGACAAAGACCCCACTAAAAAGAACTGCAGACCAATTTCCCTGATGAACATGGATGCAAAAATCCTCAAAAAGTTACTAGCCAATCGGATCCAAAAATGCATTAAAAAAGTTATTCACCACAAGCAAGTGGTATTTATACCTGGGATGCAGGGCTGGTTTGATATCCACAAAAGAATCAGTATGACACATCACATGAATACAAGAAAGGACAAGAACCACATGATCCTCTCAATAAATGCACAGAAAGCAATTGACAAAATACAGCATCTTTTCTTGCTAAAAAACCTCAAGAAAGTAGGGATAGAAGGATCATCCCTCAAGATCATAAAAGCCTATATATGAAAGATATACCATTAATTTCATTCTGTGGGGAAAAACTGAGAGCTTTCCCTCTAAGGCCAGGAACATGACAGGGATGTCCACTCTCACCACTGTCATTCAACATAGTATTGGTAGACTTAGCCTCAGCAATCAGATAATGCAAAGGAATAAAAGGCATCCAAATCAGCAAAGAGGAAGTCAAAGTTTCACTCTTCACAGATGACATGGTACTCTGTATGGAAAACCCAAAAGATTCCACCAAAAAACTGCTAGAACTGATGCGTTAATTCAGCAAAGTTGCAGAATATAAAATCAATGCACAGAAATTGGTTGCATTCCTATACACCAATAACAAAGCAACAGAAAGAGAAATCAAGGACACTATCCTATTTAAAATTGCACCAAAAAGCATTAAAATACCTAGGAATAAACCTAACCAAAGAGATGAAAATCTATACACTGAAAATTATAGAAAGCTTATGAAAGAAATTGAAGACACACACACAAAAAAAGGAAAAAGATTCCATGTTCCTGGATTGGAAGAACAAATATTGTTAAAATGTCTGTACTACCCAAAGCAATCTACATATTCAATGCAATCCCTATCAAAATCACATCAACATTCTTCATGGAGTTAGAACAAACAATCCTAAAATTTGTATGGAACTAGAAGAGACCCCAAATAGCCAAAGCAAACCCTGAAAAAGAAAACCAAAGCTGGAGGCATCACAATTCTGGACTTCAAAATGTATTACACAGTTGTAATCATCAAGACAGTATGGTACTGGCACGAAAACGGACACTCAGATCAATGGAACAGAATAGAGAACTCACAAATGGACCCACAAATGTATGGCCAACTAATCTTTGATAAAGCAGGAAATAATATCCAGTAGAATAAAGACCATCTCTTTAGCAAATGGTGCTGGGAAAACTGGACAGGGACATGCAGAAAAATGCACCTAGACCACTTTCTTATACCATACACAAAAATAAACTCAAAATGGATGAATGACCTAAATTAAGACAGGAAGCCATCAAAATCCTAGAGAAGAAGGCAGGCAAAAACTTTTTGAACTTGACCACAGCAAGTTCTTACTCAACACGTCTCTGGAGGCAAGGGAAACAAAAGCAAAAATGAACTATTGGGACTTCACAGAAAAAAAAGCTTCTGCGCAGTGAAGGAAACAATCAGCAAAAATAAAAGGCAATGGACTGAATGGGAGAAGATATTTGCAAATGGCATATCAGATAAAGGGCTCATATTCAAAATCTATAAAGAACTTATCAAACTCAACACCCAAATAACAAATAATCCAGTGAAGAAATGGGCAAAAGACATGAATAGACACTTCTCCAAAGAAGACATCCAGATGGCCAACTGACATATGAAAAAAATGCTCAACATAACTCATCATCAGGGAAATACAAATTAAAACCACAATGAGATATCACCTCACACCTGTCAGAATGGTTAACATTAACAACTCGGGCAACAACAGATGTTGGCGAGGATGCAGAGAAAGAGGATCGCTTTTGCACTGCTGTTGGGAATGCAAACTGGTGCAACCACTCTAGAAAACAGTATGGAGGTTCTTCAAAAAACTAAAAATAGAACTACCCTCTGACCAAGCAATTGCACTACTAGGTATTTATCCAAGGGATACAAGTGTGCTGTTTTGAAGGGGCTCATGCACCCCAATGTTTATAGCAGCACTAACGACAACAGTCAAAGTATGGAAAGAGCCTAAATGTCCATCAATGGATGAATGGATAAAGGAGATGTGGCATATGTATATATATACACAATGGAGTATTACTCAGCAATCAAAAGAATGAAATCTTGGGGCGCCTGGGTGACTCAGTCGATTAAGCGTCCGACTTCAGCTCAAGTCACGATCTCACAGTCCATGAGTTCGAGCCCCACATCAGGCTCTGTGCTGACAGCTCAGAGCCTGGATCCTGCTTCGGATTCTGTGTCTCCCTCACTCCCTGCCCCTCCCCTGCTCATGATCTGTCTCTCTCTGTCTCAAAATTAATAAAAAAAATTTTAAAGAATGAAATTTTGCCATTTGCAACTACATGCAAGGAATTTAGTGGGTATTATGGTAAGCGAAATTAGTCAGAGAAAGACAAATATCAAATGACTTCACTCATGTAAAATTAAGATAAAAAAACAGATCAACATAAGGGAAGAGAAGCAAAAATAATATAAAAACAGGGAGGGGGACAAAACATAAAAGACTCTTAAATATAGAGAACAAACAGAGGGTTGCTGGAGGGGTTGTGGGAGGGGGGATGGTTCAAGTGGGTAAGGGACATTAAATAAGACACTTGTTGGGATGAGGACTAGGTGTTATAGAGGATGAATCACTGGAATCTACTCCTGAAATTATTGTTGCACTATATGCTAACTAACTTGGATAGAAATTAAAAAATTTTTAAACATAAAAAATAAAAATAAATAAAAAATACAAACAAAAAAATGAACTTCCCTTTTGGAGTTGCTTTTGTGGCATGCTCTAAGTTTTGGTATGTGTGTTTTCTAATTTTTCTCAGCATAGTCTTTCATTTTCCCTTTGATTTCTTCTTTGACCATTGATTATTCAGCAGCATGTTTTTAATCTCAATATATTTGTTAATCTTTCAGTTTTCTTCCTGTAATTTATTTCTATTTTCAAACCATTGTTGTCAGAAAAGATGCTGGATATAGTTTCAATCTTTTTAAATTCATTAATTTTTTTGTGGCCTAAAATGTGATTTATCTTGGAGAATGTTCCATGTGTACTTGGGAGCAATGTGTGTTGTGCTGGTGTTGAATAGAATGTTCTGTAAATGTCTGTCAAGTCCATCTGGTACAATGTGTTGTTTAATTCCAATGTTTTCTTCTTGATTTTCTGTCTAGATGGTCTATCCATTATTGAAAGTAGGGTATTAAAGTTCCCTATTACTAATGAAGTTCTCTACTATTGAACTGCTGTCTATTTCTCCTGCCAGTTTTGTTAGTATTTGTTTTATATATTTAGATGTTCCTTTGTTCCATGTATAAATATTTACAAATATTAGAAAACAGTGTGGAGGTTCCTCAAAAATTAAAAATAGAAATACCAGGGGCATTTGGGTGGCTTAGTTTGTTAAGCAACCGACTTCAGCTCAGGTCATGATCTTATGGTTGGTGAGAACCCCACATCAGGTTCTGTGCTGACAGTGTGGAGCCTGGAGCCTGCTTCAGATTCTGTGTCTCCCTCTCTCTCTGCCTCTCCCCCACTTATTCTCTCTCTCTCTCTCAAAAATAAATATTAAAAAATAGAAATACCATATGATAAAATAATTCTACTATTGGGTATTTAACCAAAGAAAATGAAAATAAAACACTAATTCCAAAAGATGCATCCCTATGCTTATTGCAGCATTATTTACAATAGCCAAGATATGGAAGCAATATAAGTGTCTATAGACAAATGGATAAAGACAATGTGGTGTGTGTGTGTGTGTGTGTGTGTGTATGGCTGGAATATTTTACAGCCATAACAATAATGGGATTGTGCCATTTGAGACAACACAGGTAGAGCTAGAGGATATTATGTTAACTGAGATAAGACTGACTGAGAAGACAGCTACTATTGATTTCGTATGTGGAATATAAATAAATAACAAAAAGCAAAATCAGACCTATAAATACTGAGCGTAAACTGATGGTTGCCAGAAGGGAGGAATATGGGGGTTGGGCAAAGTGGGTGAAGAAGAGTTGGAAATGCAGACTTTCAGTTACGGATTGAATACATCACAGGATAAAGGGCACAGCATACAGAATACAGTAAATGTTACTGTAATAGTGATGTGTGAGAACAGGTAGCTACACTTGTGGTGAGCACAGCATAATATATGAACTAGTAGAATCTCTATGTCATACACCTGAAACTAATGTAACATTGTATGTCAACTATACTTTAAAAATTACAAATGTTTTATCCTTCTGAGTAATTGATCCCTTTATTCTTATATAATGACTTTCTTTGTCTCTTATTAAAGTCTTTGGTTTAAAGTCTATTTTGTCTCCTATAAGAATAGCTACTCCTGCTTTCATTTGGTTTCCATTTGAATAGAATATCTTTCTCCATCTGTTCATTTTCATTCTTTGTGTGTCCTTAGAGTAGAAGCAAATCTCTTGTTGACAGTATATAGTTGAGTCTTGTTTTTTTATCCATTCACTCTCCAAGTTTTGACTGGAGAATTTAGTTGCTGTTCTCTTGTTGCATTTAAGGGGTTTTTTTCTTTAATTTTTTGATAATTTAATTATAATGTATCTTAGTGTGGGTCTTTTTGGATTTATCTTGTTTGGAACCTTATCTGGATTTCTGTTTCTTTCTTCAAGGCAGAAAAGTTTTCAGCCATTACTTCTTTGAAAAGCTTTCTGCCCCTATCTCTCTCTGTTCTCCTTCTAGGATTCTATAATATGTACTTTGGTCTATTTGTGGTGTCTCATAAGTCCTCTAGGCTGTCTTCACTTTTCTTTCTTTTTTTTTTATTCTTCTTTTCGTTTTGCTCCTCTGATTGGATGAATTGCACTGCCTTGTCTTCAAGTTCATTGATCCTTTCTTCCACTTGATCTGGACTGATGTTGAAACTCTACTGAGTTTTTCAGTTTAATTATTGCATTTTTCAGCTCTGTGATTTGTTTGGTACTTCTTAATATTTTCTGTGTCTTTGTTGAAATCCTCACTTTGTTCATGTGTTGTTCTCCTGAATTTGTTGAGTATCTTCATTATCATTACTTTTAACTCTATCAGGTAAATCGCTATATCCTTTTTGTAAGGTCTGTTTCTAGTTTTATCTTGTTCTTTTGTTTGGAATGCATTCCTCTATTTCTTCATTCTCCTGGCTTCTCTGTGTTGGTTTCTGTGCATTAGATGTAACAGCTAACTCTCCCAGTCTTGAAAAACTAGTTTCAGGTTAAGAAATGAACTTTGTCTATCAGCATAGCTTGAGGTCTTGGTTGTCTCCCAAACCTCTGTGATTGTCCGAGCTGCTTTCTTTGTCCTTGGAGCCCCCCAGTAGTTGAAGTTGTATCAAAGGGCAAGATCACAATCAGCACCTAGATGCAGGTAGATTAGAAGTCATGCCCTCAGCTCAGGATTAGAATGGGGAACACACCTAAACCAAGGAAATTAAATAATAAGATGGTCCCAAAACTAACTTATGGTTCTAACACATGACAGTTTTAACTGAGCAGCTTCAGGGACATTACAGATGCCTAGGGAAAGGACAAGCATGTCTCTAAAATAAACTTTACATTCTGTAGTCCTATGATGTCTCCACTTCCCGGGACTTAGTAAAAGGGCAGGAGACAAAAGTATTTTTACAACATGTTTCTTTCTGTTATCTCTAAATAAAGGTCCCATTAACTGAAAACAAGCTTATGGATTTAACCTCCCAGTTAGCCAAACAGGAATGCCACACAGGAGGGAAAGGGTTAGGCTGCATGAGATTGTCCAGCAAACAACCCACAGCTTACAGAGGGGAAAATGCTTCAATAGCAGGATTCAGGGGAACTTTAGTCACAGGCTCCTTCAGCAGAGGGCCCAGGGCAATTGACATATGTGGGTTAAAACAGCTTTGAAATATCTTCTTTGTGCAAAAAATAGTAAAAGGAAAGGAAAATATACATATGTAGATCATTTGTAATACAAATTAGCTAGCAATAATATGAATGGACCTTGAGGGAATGAAATAAGTTAGACGGAAAAAAGACAAATACTGAATGATAGCACTAATATGTAGAATCTAAAACAAACAAACAAACAAAATAAAACTTGTAGGGGACCGGGGAAGATGGCAGCATAGAAGGACGCTGGGCTCACCGCACGTCCTGCTGATCACTTAGATTCCACCTACACCTGCCTAAATAACCCAGAAAACCACCAGAGGATTAGCAGAACAGAGTCGCCGGAGCCAAGCACAGACGAGAGGCCCACGGAAGAGGGTAGGAAGGGCGGCGAGGCGGTGCGCGCTCCACGGACTGGCGGGAGGGAGCCAGGGCGGAGGGGTGGCTCGCCGGCCAAGCACAGCCCCAGAGTCTGGCTTGCAAAAGCAGAGGGGCCTGACGGACTGTGTTCCCACAGCAAGCGCGACTTAGCCTCTGGGAGGTCATAAGTTAACAGCTCTGCTCGGAAAGCGGGAAGGCTGGAGGACAAAGGGAGGGAGAGCTGCTGAGCCCAGGACGACAGAGCTCAGTTTGGTGGGTCTCCCCCGCCCATCCCCCAGCCAAAACCCCAAAGGGAACCAGTTCCTGCCAGGGAACCTGCTTGCTCCGTGCAAACACCCAACTCTGTGCTTCTGCGGAGCCAAACCTCTGGCAGCGGATCTGACTCCCACCCGCTGCCACAGGGCCCCTCCTGAAGTGGATCACCTAAGGAGAAGTGAGCTAAGCCTGCCCCTCCTGCCCCTGTGCACCTTGCCTACCCACCCCAGCTAATACGCCAGATCCCCAGCATCACAAGCCTGGCAGTGTGCAAGTAGCCCAGACGGGCCACGCCACCCCACAGTGAATCCCGCCCCTAGGAGAGGGGAAGAGAAGGCAAACACCAGTCTGACTGTGGCCCCAGCGGTGGGCTGGGGGCAGACATCAGGACTGACTGCGGCCCTGCCCACCAACTCCAGTTATACACCACAGCACAGGGGAAGTGCTCTGCAGGTCCTCACCACACCAGGGACTATCCAAAATGACCAAATGGAAGAATTCCCCTCAGAAGAATCTCCAGGAAATAACAACAGCTAATGAGCTGATCAAAAAGGATCTAAATAATATAACAGAAAGTGAATTTAGAATAATAGTCATAAAATTAATCGTTGGGCTTGAAAACAGTATAGAGGACAGCAGAGACTCTCTTGCTACAGAGATCAAGGGAGTAAGGAACAGTCACGAAGAGCTGAAAAACGCTTTAAATGAAATGCAAAACAAAATGGAAACCACCACGGCTCGGATTGAAGAGGCAGAGGAGAGAATAGGTGAACTAGAAGATAAAGTTATGGAAAAAGAGGAAGCTGAGAGAAAGAGAGATAAAAAAAATCCAGGAGTATGAGGGGAAAATTAGAGAAATAAATGATACACTAAAAAGAAATAATATACGCATAATTGGTATCCCAGAGGAGGAAGAGAGAGGGAAAGGTGCTGAAGGGGTACTTGAAGAAATAATAGCTGAGAACTTCCCTGAACTGGGGAAGGAAAAAGGCATTGAAAGACAAGAGGCACAGAGAACTCCCTTCAGACGTAACTTGAATCGATCTTCTGCATGACATATCATAGTGAAACTGGCAAAATACAAGGATAAAGAGAAAATTCTGAAAGCAGCAAGGGGTAAACGTGCCCTCACATATAAAGGGAGACCTATAAGACTCGTGACTGATCTCTCTTTTGAAACTTGGCAGGCCAGAAAGAATTGGCATGAGATTTTCAGGGTGCTAGACAGAAAAAATATGCAGCCGAGAATCCTTTATCCAGCAAGTCTGTCATTTAGAATAGAAGGAGAGATAAAGGTCTTCCCAAACAAACAAAAACTGAAGGAATTTCTCACCACTAAACCAGCCCTACAAGAGATCCTAAGGGGGACCCTGTGAGACAAAGTCCCAGAGACATCACTACAAGCATAAAACATACAGACATCACAATGACTCTAAACCCATATCTTTCTATAATAACACTGAATGTAAATGGATTAAATGTGCCAACCAAAAGACATAGGGTATCAGAATGGATAAAAAAACAAGACCCATCTATTTGCTGTCTACAAGAGACTCATTTTAGACCTGAGGACACCTTTAGATTGAGAGTGAGGGGATGGAGAACTATTTATCATGCTACTGGAAGCCAAAAGAAAGCTGGAGTAGCCATACTTATATCAGACAAAGTAGACTTTAAACTAAAGGCTGTAACAAGAGATGAAGAAGGACATTATATACAGTTACAGGGTCTATCCATCAGGAAGAGCTAACAATTATAAACGTCTATGCGCCGAATACCGGAGCCCCCAAATATATAAAACAACTACTCATAAACATAAGCAACCTTATTGATAAGAATGTGGTAATTGCAGGGGACTTTAACACCCCACTTACAGAAATGGATAGATCATCTAGACACACGCTCAATAAAGAAACAAGGGCCCTGAATGAGACATTGGATCAGATGGACTTGACAGATATATTTAGAACTCTGCATCCCAAAGCAACAGAATATACTTTCTTCTCGAGTGCACATGGAACATTCTCCAAGATAGATCATATACTGGGTCACAAAACAGCCCTTCATAAGTTTACAAGAATTGAAATTATACCATGCATACTTTCAGACCACAATGCTATGAAGCTTGAAATCAACCACAGGAAAAAGTCTTGAAAAACTCCAAAAGCATGGAGGTTAAAGAACACCCTACTAACGAATGAGTGGGTCAACCAGGCAATTAGAGAAGAAATTTAAAAATATATGGAAACAAACGAAAATGAAAATACAACAATCCAAATGCTTTGGGATGCAGCGAAGGCAGTCCTGAGAGGAAAATACATTGCAATCCAGGCCTATCTCAAGAAACAAGAAAAATCCCAAATCCCAAATCTAACAGCACACCTAAAGGAACTAGAAGCAGAACAGCAAAGGCAGCTTAAACCAGCAGAAGAAGAGAAATAATAAAGATCAGAGCAGAAATAAACAATATAGAATCTAAAAAAACTGTAGAGCAGATCAACGAAACCAAGAGTTGGTTTTTTGAAAAAATAAACAAAATTGACAAACATCTAGCCAGGCTTCTCAAAAAGAAAAGGGAGATGACCTATATAGATAAAATCATGAATGAAAATGGAATTATTACAACCAATCCCTCAGAGATACAAACAATTATCAGGGAATACTATGAAAAATTATATGCCAACAAACTGGACAACCTGGAAGAAATGGACAAATTCCTGAACACCCACACTCTTCCAAAACTCAATCAGGAGGAAATAGAAAGCTTGAACAGACCCATAACCAGTGAAGAAATTGAATTGGTTATCAAAAATCTCCCAACATATAAGAGTCCAGGACCAGATGGCTTCCCAGGAGAGTTCTACCAGACGTTTAAAGCAGAGATAATACCTATCCTTCTCAAGTTATTCCAAGAAATAGAAAGGGAAGGAAAACTTCCAGACTCATTCTATGAAGCCAGTATTACTTTGATTCCTAAACCAGACAGAGACCCAGTAAAAAAAGAGAACTACCGGCCAATATCCCTGATGAATATGGATGCAAAAATTCTCAATAAGATACTAGCAAATCAAATTCAACGGCATATAAAAAGAATTCTTCACCATGATCAAGTGGGATTCATTCCTGGGATGCAGGGCTGGTTCAACATTCGCAAATCAATCAACGTGATACATCACATTAACAAAAAAAAAAGATAAGAACCATATGATCCTGTCAATCGATGCAGAAAAGGCCTTTGACAAAATCTAGCACCCTTTCTTAATAAAAACCCTTGAGAAAGTCGGGATAGAAGGAACATACTTAAACATCATAAAAGCCATTTATGAAAAGCCCACAGCTAACATCATCCTCAACGGGGAAAAACTGAGAGCTTTTTCCCTGAGATCAGGAACACGACAGGGATGCCCACTCTCACCGCTGCTGTTTAACATAGTGTTGGAAGTTCTAGCATCAGCAATCAGACAACAAAAGGAAATCAAAGGCATCAAAATTGGCAAAGATGAAGTCAAGCTTTCGCTTTTTGCAGATGACTTGATATTATACATGGAAAATCCGATAGACTCCACCAAAAGTCTGCTAGAACTGATACATGAATTCAGCAAAGTTGCAGGATACAAAATCAATGTACAGAAATCAGTTGCATTCTTATACACTAACAATGAAGCAACAGAAAGACAAATAAAGAAACTGATCCCATTCACAGTTGCACCAAGAAGCATAAAATACCTAGGAATAAATCTAACCAAAGATGTAAAGGATCTGTATGCTGAAAACTATAGAAAGCTTATGAAGGTAATTGAAGAAGATTTAAAGAAATGGAAAGACATTCCCTGCTCATGGATTGGAAGAATAAATATTGTCAAAATGTCAATACTACCCAAAGCTATCTACACATTCAATGCAATCCCAATCAAAATTGCACCAGCATTCTTCTCGAAACTAGAACAAGCAATCCTAAAATTCATATGGAACCACAAAAGGCCCCGAATAGCCAAAGGAATTTTGAAGAAGAAGACCAAAGCAGGAGGCATCACAATCCCAGACTTTAGCCTCTACTACAAAGCTGTCATCATCAAGACAGCATGGTATTGGCACAAAAACAGACACATAGACCAATGGAATAGAATGGAAACTCCAGAACTAGACCCACAAACGTATGGCCAACTCATCTTTGACAAAGCAGGAAAGAACATCCAATGGAAAAAAGACAGCCTCTTTAACAAATGGTGCTGGGAGAACTGGACAGCAACATGCAGAAGGTTGAAACTAGACCACTTTCTCACACCATTCACAAAAATAAACTCAAAATGGATAAAGGACCTGAATGTGAGACAGGAAACCATCAAAACCTTAGAGGAGAAAGCAGGTAAAGACCTCTCTGACCTCAGCCGTAGCAATCTCTTACTCGACACATCCCCAAATGCAAGGGAATTAAAAGCAAAAGTGAATTACTGGGACCTTATGAAGATAAAAAGCTTCTGCACAGCAAAGGAAACAACCAACAAAACTAAAAGGCAACCAATGGAATGGAAAAAGATATTTGCAAATGACATATCGGACAAAGGGCTAGTATCCAAAATCTATAAAGAGCTCACCAAACTCCACACCCGAAAAACAAATAACCCAGTGAAGAAATGGGCAGAAAACATGAATAGACACTTCTCTAAAGAAGACATCCGGATGGCCAACAGGCACATGAAAAGATGTTCAGCGTCGCTCCTTATCAGGGAAATACAAATCAAAACCACACTCAGGTATCACCTCACGCCAGTCAGAGTGGCCAAAATGAACAAATCATGAGACTATAGATGCTGGAGAGGATGTGGAGAAACGGGAACCCTCTTGCACTGTTGGTGGGAATGCAAACTGGTGCAGCAGCTCTGGAAAGCAGTGTGGAGGTTCCTCAGAAAATTAAAAATAGACCTATCCTATGACCCAGCAATAGCACTGCTAGGAATTTATCCAAGGGATACAGGAGTACTGATGCATAGGGCCACTTGTACCCCAATGTTCATAGCAGCACTCTCAACAATAGCCAAATTATGGAAAGAGCCTAAATGTCCATCCACTGATGAATGGGTAAAGAAATTGTGGTTTATATACACAATGGAATACTACGTGGCAATGAGAAAAAATGAAATATGGCCTTTTGTAGCAACGTGGATGGAACTGGAGAGCATGATGCTAAGTGAAATAAGCCATACAGGGAAAGACAGATACCATATGGTTTCACTCTTATGTGGATCATGAGAAACTTAACAGGAACCCATAGGGGAGGGGGAGGTAAAAAGAAAAAAAAAAGAGGTTAGAGGGGGAGAGAGCCAAAGCATAAGAGACTGTTAAAAACTGAGAACAAACTGAGGGTTGATGGGGGGTGGGAGGGAGGAGAGGGTGGGTGATGGGTATTGAGGAGGGCACCTTTTGGGATGAGCACTGGGTGTTGTATGGAAACCAATTTGACAATAAATTGCATATATTAAAAAAAAACCTTGTAGAAAAAGGGATCAGGTTTGTGGTTACCAGAGGCCAGGGGAGGGAGAATTGGATAAAGGTGGTCAGAAGGTACAAACTTCCAGTCATAAGATAAATATGGTGACAGTGATAGCTATAATTCTGGTCAGCATAGAATAATGTATAAACTTGTTGAATCACTACATTATACACCTGAAACTGTTACATTGTATATCAACTATACTCAAAAAATAAATAAGTAGTGGGGATGTAATGTACAACATGATAACTATAGTTAACACTGCTGTATGGTATATTTGAAAGTTGTTAAGAGAATAGATCCTAAGAGTTCTCATCACAAGGAAAAACTTTTCTTTTTTCCTTTTTGTTTGCATCTGTATGAGATGGTGAATGTTAACTAAACTTATGTAACCATTTCAAAATATATATAAGTCAAATCATTAAAACTATACAGTGCTTATGTCAATTATATCCCAATAAAGTAAAAAAATTAAACATTTGACAAAATACAGCGTCTTTTCTTGATTAAAAAAAAACCTCAAGAAAGTAGGGATAGAAGGAACATACCTCAATATCATAAAGGTCATATATGAAAGACCCACAGCTAATATCATCCTCAATGGGGAAAAACTGAGAGCTTTCCCCTTAAGTTCATGAACATTACAGGTATGTCCACTCTCACCATTGTTGTTCAACATAGTACTGGAAGTTCTAGCTCAGCAGTCAGAGGACAAAAAGAAATAAAAACATCCAAATCGACAAGGAAAAAGCCAAACTTTCACTCTTCATAGACGATTACACATGGAAAGCCCAAAAGATTCCGCCAAAAAAACTGCTAGAATTCAGCAAAGTTGCAGGATATAAAACCAACATACAGAAACTGGTTGCATTTCTATACACCAATGAAGAACAGAAAGAAATATCAAGGAATTCGCCCCATTTACAATTCCAATAAAAACCATAAGATACCTTGGAATAAACCTAACTGAAGTAGTAAAAGATCTGTACACTGAAAACTATAGAAAGCTTATGAAATGAACTGAAGACACAAAAAAGTGGAAAAATATTCCATGCTCCTGGATTGGAAGGACAAATACTGTTAAAATGTTGATGCTACCCAAAACAATCTACACATCCAATGCAATCCCTATCAAA